>NC_136518.1:29132368-29134868 GCF_053919585.1 Euprymna scolopes
TTTGTATGTGTGCATGTATGTGTGTATGTGTATTAATGCATATATATGGATGTGTATGTATATGTAGGTAAGTTTATGTATATATATGTGCATATGTGTAAGTATATGTATGTATTTGTATATGTGGATGTATATGTATGTATATGTGTATTATGAATGTGGGTATGTATATGTATGTTTGTGTATTATGCATTGTGTGTATATGGGTATATATGAGCGTATGCTTATAGACATGTATGTATGTATATATGCATGTATACATTTATATGTATGTATACCAATGACCGTCTAGTTTATGGTTGCACGTGTGTGTGTATGTATATGTATGTGTGCGTATTGTGTATGTACGAATGTATATATATGTGTGTGTATATATATGTATGTATAACAATGACCGTCTTTAGTGTCATGTCTGCTTGAGCATGTGAATTCGCTGCCAGGACTATATGTCTTTTTTCGGGCTCATGAACTTTCAGTATCTGAGGGAGTAGCACTCGTCTGACAAGACGTTGCAATCATCATTATATGTATATGTATATATATGTATATATATATGTAAATATATATATGTAAATATATATATGTATATATATATATGTATATATATATATATATGTATATATATATGTATATATATATGTATATATATATATGTATATATATATGTATATATATATATATGTATATATATATGTATATATATATGTATATATATATATGTATATATATATATATATGTGTATATATATGTGTATATATATATGTATATATATATATGTATATATATATATGTATATATATATGTATATATATATATGTATATATATATGTATATGTATTTTGTTATTATGTGCTTTAATTATCATCTCTAAATTTTCGCAACAACTGTAAGATTACTTCAAGGTATTTTTATTGAAGATTTTGTGTAAGGGGTTGGTTGCGGGAAAGTGTTTTTGAATAAGATCTAGAAATTTCTTGCCAAGTTTTGTTTTTAACATTTGATTGTATGGGGCCGTATACCAAATTATAGTTCTTTTTCTTCTATTTTTAATTTTATTATAGTTGTTGGTGTTTTGTTGCTTATATTTGATATAGATATTTTTGTATCCACTATTTGTTAGGGCTGTTTCGTAGATATTGGTTGACCTGTTAAATGCATTTTCATCGCTTGAGTTATTACTGAGTCTACTTACGATCGAGTTAGGAATGTGTTTTATAATTGATGGTGGGTGGTTGGACTTAGGGTTTACGTAAATTGGAGTAGCGTTATGTTTTAAGTATGGTTCATATGTGTTTTTATCTAAGTTTAACGTGACGTCCAGGAAGTTTGTTATTTTTATGTTAGCTGATACGTCCGCTTTTAGGCCTAATTTTTTTATTTCTTTGTGTATGATTTTCTTAAAGTTTTCTCCCTTGACTTTGTTGGAGTTTTTTTATTATAGCTAGTCCGTCATCTCTATATAGGCCGATATCCGTAGTATCGAATATGTTTGTGAGGGTATATAGAATGAATAATCCCACAAGATCTGATGCCTCTGCAGAGTCTCTGGCACCCATCGCCAAATCGAACGAATTTTTCATTTTAGTTTTTATCCATTGGTTATTGTTATTTATTAGAACTGATTTTCTACATTTTTTAATGATGTTGATTTCTTCTGAGGATATATCAGTGTATGCCTCGGCAAATTCTAGGGCAATTTTAAAAAGTTCTTCGGATATCGAGGGATAAAAGTCTATGATGTCAAACTGTATGAACGTACATTTATCTTTGTTTTCTATATTTTTAAACCAGGTCATTGCTTCGGTAGTATTTGCCCACTGGTTTAGTTCTAGGTCTTGTTTGATTTGTTTGTTTACTCTAGAAAGTATAGTTTTGCTAATTCTACCTATTTCTGGTTTAGTTGGGTTTATAAGGCAGGTTCTGGGATTATTATTAAAGTCCCATTTGTGGTCTTTAAGCAGAATGTATGACTCTCTAGGTTTCAATTTACCAACTTTATCGCTAATTTTTAGTTTATCGGTAATTTGTTTACTTTCAGTATTTATTATACCTATGTAGTCGCATTCGTTTGTGTCTACTTTTTTGTAGTTTTTTGTAATGTTTTCTGTGATTAGTTTGTTATATTCTTGCTTATCTATTTTGTAACAGTTTCTGGTTTTATCTGGTTTTACAAAGATTTTATTAGAGTTGTTTATGTTTCTAACGATTTTGTGTAGTTTCCGTTAGAAATTGTTAGGTTGATTGTGGAATTCCAGGTTTTTAATTACGTTTAAAAGGTCATTTTCAAAGTTTATCAAAAGGTCTACTGTTTTCGCATTTTTAAGGGTTTTAAAACCATAGGATTCGTTTTTGTTTACATTTTCATTTTTAAGGAAGAAATTTGCTCGCCATCGCATTCGGCGTATTAGTTCATCTGTTTTTGGGATTAATTTAATAATATAGCTATGCTTGCTGGGTGTGGGGATGTTTTTTAATAATAATAATAATAATAATAATAAT
>NC_136518.1:29147368-29177368 GCF_053919585.1 Euprymna scolopes
CAAGAGAATGTACAAATTATTTTTTTTTTAACAAATTTTCAGAAAATAAACAGAAAAATAATTCCATCATTAATTATGCAAAAAAATAAATAAAATGTTGATTTAGTGTTTCAATATTACGATAAAACTTGCTGAGTATGCGCTGTTTTACGGTTGTTGTAAAAATGGAAGAGAAACTTAAATTTCACTTCGTTTTAATCTTTCTTCATTTTTTTATTGTGCCCCCCAAACGAATATAATCAAAACAGTAACATTCAACAATTGTACTTTATGTATATAAAGCACAAAATATTTATTAAAAAAAAAAAAAAAAAAAAAAACGTTAATAACGTAAGGGAAATAATTCCATTTTTAAACGAAAAAGTCAGTTTGGTATATCTTTTTGTTATTTTTTACATAAGTCCAGCTTCCCATTCACATTGGTAATGTCGACATTTATAGGTTGTCGGGTACGTTTACAACGAATAAACACTCCAATCTAATAGATGTATCAGAATTTTTGTAGGAATTTTTGATACCCCTATCACGAAACTGCGAATAAAATATAAAAAAACTCGTAATTTCTCTTTTAAAAGTGGGTTGTTTATTTTCTTTATGGATTATACTTCCAAAATAAACTATTAAAGTTGTTTTAACAGTAATAGAAATTTTTTTTTTATTTTTTAGAAAACAATAATGAATTTTACGAACTCAATATTTTTCAATTTTTAAACTTTAAAAATCTATCAAAATTTTTCTATTGATTCTATTTTTACGATATTTTCTTGTGAAATTTTATGCTCTTTCCAATAAACTGAATATAATATTTATGACAAACGTTTTTTTTTAATTCACACCCACCCATTTTCAAGTGTCTATTAAAAAGTAAATAATTAATTTACTTACCAAAGTTTTATATATCACAAATTGAAAAGGAAAGGTCAATAAGTAATATATTCAAATTTAAAACAAAAAAAAGTAGTGTTTTTTAGAAATTTACCTGTAAAGTTCTAAGTTTAAAACCTTTTTTTTTTTAAACCACATTGTTTGTTTTTTCATTTATTTTTTATGAAATCTTGGTCTTTGCTCCTTTAATTGAAAAAAAAATTAGGGCTTGAATTACATTTTTCGAGTAGTTATAAGCTTGGAAAGACAGGTGGTCGAAAAATTATAAATATAGTATGAATATACTATATTTATACTTAGAGTATATAAAATGTTCCGTGTTTTCCCACTATATGTTTCTGGAATTATATTGAAGGTTAGCTTTCCAGAAGGCTTACATGTTTTATCAGTTAGTTTTACCTGAGGGTATTTTTTTTTTTTTTTTTTTTTTTGCAGAAAACCAATCATAAACTCAAACTTTTTATAATGAAAGTTAAATTTAAATATACTGCAAATTAAACATCACAATAATGGTGCAACATATTTTGAAATTAGAAAAATAAAAAAAACTTTGTTTTAGCATGTTAAAAGTATTTAGGTTGGTAGATATATCTATAATTTTTTTTTTTTTTGGTTGTTTTGCTGTTGTTTCTATCGTATTTTAAACTAAACTTCGGAGGTTGGAATGCCCCTAAAATGTACTTGGAAAAATCGATTTTATAGCGCGATTTAGCCGAAAAAAAGGTGGAAAACAAAACATATAATAAATGCTACTTTTTTTTACTTACATGAATGAGTTTATTTTATGTTTTAAAGCGCTTTTCTTTATTTTTTAATCTATAATTGCGGGTGTGTGAGTGCGAAATACCTCCAGATTTTCTAAAATTCCCCGCTAGATTGCAAACGAAATCTCCAGATCTAGCAGGAAAACCGCTAAATTGGAACCACTGGTCACGTGACAGGAAGCAGTAATAAATAATTGTCCCTAAATAAAAAAAATGGCCTATCGATACATAGAAAAATTAAGTATAATGAAACGGTAAAATCTATTGAAAGCGGTCGGTGGTTCTATGAGAAAATAAAGCTGTGTACGCATTATAAATGTTTCTTTTCTGGGTAAAATCCATTGAAAGCGGTCGGTGGTTCTATGAGAAAATAAAGCTGTGTACGCATTATAAATGTTTCTTTTTTGTATCTTACGTTATACATTAGTACATTAGGGGTCATTTCGAGTTAAAAGTTTATTTACTGTACCCATCTGGACTAGGGAAAAGCATGATTAAAATGTGTATGTCTCGTCTAAATAACTAACGATGATTCTCTGATATGGCCGACAAGACGGGTGATCAAAAAGTCAGATCGAGCGTACCCGTACCGCTAACCGGAAAACAAAATGAGACTAAAATAAACGGGCAAAAAAAAAAAAAAAAAAAAAAAAAAAACACGGCCAAAAAAAAAAAATTATCCACCAAGAAAATAAAACAACAAATTAATCTGAAAAGCGCAAAGTTCAAGCAAAAAAAAAAAAAAAAAAAAAGGCCAATTGTCAATTTGATCTCATTTCGTTTTCCGGTGGTACGCTCGATCTGACTTTTTGATCACCCGTCTGGTCGGCCATATCAGAGAATTATCGTTAGTTATTTACACGAGACATATACACATTTAAATCATGATTTTCTCTAGTCCAGATGGGTGCAGTAAATAAACTTTTAACTCGAAATGACCCCTAATGTACTAATGTATAACGTAAGACACAGAAAAGAAACATTTATAATGCGTACACAGCTTTATTTTCTCATAGAACCACCGACCGCTTTCAATAGATTTTACCGTTTCATTATACTTAATTTTTCTATGTATCGATAGGCCATTTTTTTTATTTAGGGACAATTATTTATTACTGCTTCCTGTCACGTGACCAGTGGTTCCAATTTAGCGGTTTTCCTGCTAGATCTGGAGATTTCGTTTGCAATCTAGCGGGGAATTTTAGAAAATCTGGAGGTATTTCGCACTCACACACCCGCAATTATAGATTAAAAAATAAAGAAAAGCGCTTTAAAACATAAAATAAACTCATTCATGTAAGTAAAAAAAAGTAGCATTTATTATATGTTTTGTTTTCCACCTTTTTTTCGGCTAAATCGCGCTATAAAATCGATTTTTCCAAGTACATTTTAGGGGCATTCCAACCTCCGAAGTTTAGTTTAAAATACGATAGAAACAACAGCAAAACAACCAAAAAAAAAAAAATTATAGATATATCTACCAACCTAAATACTTTTAACATGCTAAAACAAAGTTTTTTTTATTTTTCTAATTTCAAAATATGTTGCACCATTATTGTGATGTTTAATTTGCAGTATATTTAAATTTAACTTTCATTATAAAAAGTTTGAGTTTATGATTGGTTTTCTGCAAAAAAAAAAAAAAAAAAAAAAATACCCTCAGGTAAAACTAACTGATAAAACATGTAAGCCTTCTAGAAAGCTAACCTTCAATATAATTCCAGAAACATATAGTGAGAAAACACGGAACATTTTATATACTCTAAGTATAAATATAGTATATTCATACTATATTTATAATTTTTCGACCACCTGTCTTTCCAAGCTTATAACTACTCGAAAAATGTAATTCAAGCCCTAATTTTTTTTTCAATTAAAGGAGCAAAGACCAAGATTTCATAAAAAATAAAAGAGAAAACAAACAATGTGGTTTAAAAAAAAAAGGTTTTAAACTTAGAACTTTACAGGTAAATTTCTAAAAAACACTACTTTTTTTTGTTTTAAATTTGAATATATTACTTATTGACCTTTCCTCTTCAATTTGTGATATATAAAACTTTGGTGAGTAAATTAATTATTTACTTTTTAATAGACACTTGAAAATGGGTGGGTGTGAATTAAAAAAAACGTTTGTCTAAAATATTATATTCAGTTTATTGGAAAGAGCATAAAATTTTACAAGACAATATCGTAAAAATAGAATCAATAGAAAAATTTTGATAGATTTTTAAAGTTTAAAAATTGAAAAATATTGAGTTCGTAAAATTCATTATTGTTTTTTAAAAAATAAAAAAATAAAATTCTATTACTGTTAAAACAACTTTAATAGTTTATTTTGGAAGTATAATCCATAAAGAAAATAAACAACCCACTTTTAAAAGAGAAATTACGAGTTTTTTTATATTTTATTCGCAGTTTCGTGATAGGGGTATCAAAAATTCCTACAAAAATTCTGATACATCTATTAGATTGGAGTGTTTATTCGTTGTAAACGTACCCGACAACCTATAAATGTCGACATTACCAATGTGAATGGGAAGCTGGACTTATGTAAAAAATAACAAAAAGATATACCAAACTGACTTTTTCGTTTAAAAATGGAATTATTTCCCTTACGTTATTAACGTTTTTTTTTTTGTTTTTTTTTAATAAATATTTTGTGTTTTATATACATAAAGTACAATTGTTGAATGTTACTGTTTTGATTATATTCGTTTGGGCATATATAATATAATAATTGTGTAGGCATTATAAATGTTTCTTTTCTGTGTCTTACGTTATACATTAGTACATTAGGGATCATTTCGAGTTAAACGTTTATTTACTGCACTCATCTGGACTAGAGAAAATCATGATTTAAATGTCTCGTCTAAAATAACTAACGATAATTCTCTGATATGGCCGACCAGACGGGTGATCAAAAAGTCAGATAGAGCGCACCGCGTACCGGAAAACGAAATGAGATCAAATTGACAATTGTTTCGTTCCTATCTTGATGAATTTATGTGGAGAGAGCATAAATTCGGCGAAATCCTTTGCTGCATCGCGTGCATTTTACATAAAAAACATTGAAAAACAAAAAAATTTAAAAAACATTTGAAAAATAATAATTAAAAAAAACATTTGAAAAAAAAATTAATTAATTAAAAATTATTTTCCATGTTTTCTTTTGTTGTTGTTGTTGTTGTTGCATTTATTCTACCTAAGTAGAAAATAAAATTTGTTTAAATTGTTTCTTTTAGAATTTCCGACCAAATTGACAACTCGGAAATTCTAAAAAGAAACAATTTAAACAAATTTTATTTTCTACTTAGGTAGAATAACTTGGATAGCTGTACTTCGAACAAAAACACTTGCATGTTCTACTTACATGTTCAACTCCATAGAATGAAGGTTCTGCAAACGTTCTCTGAAGAAGCTGAACCAAATTCAACAGGATCCCTCATGGGATTCTTTACACTCAAATCTGGACGCCCAACTTGAGTTCACGTATCTCTTCAAATATCATTCTCTTGGTTTTTACACCTTCATGCTTTCTGCTTGTGATTAGCATTTAAAGTGCACAAAGCTTGCACTTTCACACACAGGATAGACTCCTGTCCTTTAACCAGAACTAGATGACCGGAGTAATATCCCACCGTCCTCTCGGTGTTCTGAAAACTCACTTGGTTAGAGGGTAACCATAAATTTGAAAACTCACTTGGTTAGAGGGTAACCATAGATTTTACGATACAATGCCCACACTTACCGAGAAATATCAAACTTCAGCGCCTGACTGGTACTTGCAACACTGCTTTCAGAGTGCTTCCAAGCCAGCTTTCAGAATGCTTGTAAAGCTTTGCTTGCAAACAGTCTGGAGTGCAGTGCACACAATCTGTTAACCTGAATGAAACCTGATACGAGAACACTACAACATTCACAACATAGCGTCCTCACAGAATTCAGTTATCAGTTATCAACATCGCCCGTCATTGGCTTAGGGTAATTCCCTCTGCAACCGCAATAAATCCAAGACGGCGATAACTTTCGTTTCCCTACAAGGAAGAACGAGTGTGACATGTTGGTCGCTCGTTCTTCCGGATTCGTGCAGCGTGTTTTTCTTTTCGAAATATGGCATATTTATGCAAATACATAAAATAGGCGTTCAAATATTATACACAAAAAAATGCATACACAAAGGATACAAACCAAACAACAGTTACAAATTAAAAGAGTTACTATGATTCAAAATTAAAAGTGAATTTAAAATTCAAGTTTAAATATACAACTAAGTATATAACAGCAATGTCACATGTGTATCTTCAAAGGAATGCAAACACGGACTAAGCGAAGAAAAGGGAACTCGTCTTTTCACAAATTAAATATCTTCAACGATATAATATATATAATATTAATCCAGAAACATTTTATACATGTTCAAAATAATTCTTTCTTTCTTTTTTTTTTTTTTTTTTTTTTTTTTCCTAATAGAGACGCTGTGTCCGAAGCCGGTGTTAGTTGTAACAAATTTAGGAAAACTCGTCTCGGGAAAACTTTTCTCGGAAAATTCGTCTCGGGAAAACTCGTCTCCGGAAAACTCGTCTACGGAAAACTCGACACCTTTCGCTAGGTAGGAAAACTGGTCCCTTATTGATTGAAAACACATTTTATGATCGTTCTTGAAGGAGATATTGTTTTTTAAAATAATATATATAATAGTTTTGGTACTTGTGCATTTAACGAACCAGACGTATTTTTTTGCTCGGCTTTGTCCGGCGCATGACGTCAACAGCCGGATAAAACCGAGCGTTGGCGATAAAATAAAAACAACGCTACAACAAAATAACTGTACAATGAAATTGTAAAATGTAGAAACAAAAAAATTAAATAAATAAAAAGCAAAAACCTACCGTTCATTTATGGTTGTTGTTGTTTTTTAAATTATTATTGTTTGGAATTGTTTTCTGTTTTAAAAATAAATACATATGAAACAAGTTTTTTTTTTTGTTAACTTTTTTTTTTGTCTGAACTGTTTTTTTGTTTTTGTTCAATTTTTAATGTAAAAAAAGGGGGGGGCAGGAACAAGGATTATTTGTACATTTTTTTCGCCAGAAACAAGGATTTGTAGAAAAGTAACTTATCTTGCCTTTGATAATATTTGTTTTTTGACAACTTTTTCGAATCTATTTTTATTTATTAGTGGAAGGAGTGTTTCGGCCTTCCTATTTGGTACAGTGACCAAGAAACCCTCCTTTTCACCGAAGACCCAGACCGGTGTCACAAGTCTGCCGGCGGTTAAAAACGGACTCGTCGATTTCTACCAGATTGGGCCTCCAATCTGCCGGGGATTCCTCAGAAAATAATCCCTGCATATATCACGCAGCAAATTTTCCAATCCACGATTGTGTGGTGAGAACGTAATCCACATTCGCGATGGAGATTTTTTGTAGATCCCATAAGTATATTATTTTTATTATACACGCGATGGTTAGTCGGGATTTTGAGAAGAAGGTCCATCGACGACATCGACTTCTACACCTCCAACCGTAACCGTCGGAAAGGCTTGTTCTCTTTCTCAATCCTGGCCAAAATGTAAATAAACACCTTTTCTCTTCTGCCGTTACTGGCAAAAGTTTAGTGCAGCCTCTGGGGTCTGGAGCTGGTCCGCAAGGTTTGTAATATTCATTATTATTTCGTCAGTTATCTTTTTAAAACTCTCTTCAAATAAGCGTTTCTTGAGTTGTGACATTGATAGCGAAATTCTCGTCTGCTTAATCGGCAACGCTCGGTTATATCCGGCTGTTGACGTCATGCGTCGGACAAAGCCGAGCAAATGCTGAGTTACGTCTGGTTCGTTAAATGCACCATAAAGTACCATATTTTTTATAAATATCAAAATATTTTTTATATAAATAGAAAACGGACACTTAGAAAATCGATTTTATTTTAAAAATAGTTTAATGTTTTTTTTTTTAAATAAAATCGATTTTCTAAGTGTCCGTTTTCTACCTAACTTAGTGGTTTCACTTATTTTAAAGCGTTTGTTCATAAACGAGACCGAATTTTTTTTTTTATATAAAAAGAATTTACTTATTTACTGTTGTTTATGTAAAATAAAAATAGTTTAATGTTTTTTTTTAAATAAAATAGATTTTCTAAGTGTCCGTTTTCTACCTAACTTAGTGGTTTCACTTATTTTAAAGCGTTTGTTCATAAACGAGACCGAATTTTTTTTTTATATAAAAAGAATTTACTTATTTACTGTTGTTTATGTAAAATAATTTCACGTTTCACTGCATTTCCGTATTCACGTAAATAGTTTCACTGCATTACCGTACGTAGTCACGTAGATAGTATATCTATGTAGTATGTACACACACACACACATATATATATATATATATATATATATATATATATATATATATATATATATATATATATATACACACAAATATATATATATATATATATATATATATATATATATACATATATATATATATATATATATATATATTTATATAAAAATGTAACTCTTGGTTCGTTCGCAATTAATAGTCTAAAAAACGACTTCCACGTTTCCATGTGTGTTTTTATATATTTCTTTTTAATTGTTATTATCGATAGGCCATTTTTTAATGGCCTATCGATACATAGAAAAATTAAGTAAAATGTACAATGACTAGAGAAAATCATGATTTAAATGTGTATAAACTAACTAAAAAATAGCAAAATAACTAACGATAATTCTCTGATATGGCCGACCAGACGGGTGATCAAAAAGTCAGATCGAGCGTACCGCGTACTGGAAAACGAAATGAGACTAACGAAATGAGACCAAATTGACAACTCGGAAATTCTAAAAAGAAACAATTTAAACAAATTTTATTTTCTACTTAGGTAGAATAAATGGGTAAAATCCATTGAAAGCGGTCGGTGGTTCTATGAGAAAATAAAGCTGTGCACGCATTATAAATGTTTCTTTTCTGTGTCTTACGTTATACATTAGTACATTAGGGGTCATTTCGAGTTAAAAGTTTATTTACTGCACTCATCTGGACTAGAGAAAATCATGATTTAAATGAGTATGTCTCGTCTAAATAACTAACGATAATTCGATGTACATACTATCTACGTGATTACGTACATTATGCAGTGAAACTATCTACGTGAAACGTGAAATTATCTTACATAAACAACAGTAAATAAGTAAATTCTTTTTATATAAAAAAAAAAATTCGGTCTCGTTTATGAACAAACGCTTTAAAATAAGTGAAACCACTAAGAACTTAACCAGTTAGGTAGAAAACGGACACTTAGAAAATGGATTTTATTTTTAAAAAAAACATTAAACTATTTTTAAAATAAAATCGATTTTCTAAGTATTTATATAAAAAATAAAAAATATTTTGATATTTATAAAAAATATGGTACTTGTGCATTTAACGAACCAGACGTAACTCAGCATTTGCTCGGCTTTGTCCGACGCATGACGTCAACAGCCGGATATAACCGAGCGTTGCCGATTAAGCAGACGAGAATTTCGCTATCAATGTCACAACTCCAGAAACGCTTATTTGAAGAGAGTTTTAAAAAGATAACTGACGAAATAATAATGAAAACCTTGCGGACCAGCTCCAGACCCCAGAGGCTGCACTAAACTTTTGCCAGTAACGGAAATTGTTGGCAGAAGAGAAAAGGTGTTTATTTACATTTTGGCCAGGATTGAGAACAAGCCTTTCCGACGGTTACGGTTGGAGGTGTAGAAGTCGATGTCGTCGATGGACCTTCATTAGGATTGGGACCTTCTTCTCAAAATCCCGACTAACCATCGCGTGTATAATAAAAATAATATACTTATGGGCGTTCGAGATGGCATCTACAAAAAATCTCCATCGCGAATGTGGGTTACGTTCTCGCCACACAATCGTGGATTGGAAAATTTGCTGCGTGATATATGCAGGGATTATTTTCTGAGGAATCCCCGGCAGATTGGAGGCCCAATCTGGTAGAAATCGACGAGTCCGTTTTTAACCGCCGGTGAAAAGGAGGGTTTCTTGGTCACTGTACCAAATAGGAAGGCCGAAACCCTCCTTCCACTTCCTTCAATAAAAAGCGGTTTGTACACATAGATTCGAAAAAGTTGTCAAAAACAAATATTATCAAAGGCAAGATAAGTTACTTTTCTACAAATCCTTGTTTCTGGCGAAAAAAATGTACAAATAATCCTTGTTCCTGCCCCCCCCCTTTTTTTACATTAAAAATTGAACAAAAACAAAAAAACAGTTCAGACAAAAAAAAAAGTTAACAAAAAAAAAACTTGTTTCATATGTATTTATTTTTAAAACAGAAAACAATTCCAAACAATAATAATTTAAAAAAAACAACAACCATAAATGAACGGTAGGTTTTTGCTTTTTATTTATTTATTTTTTTTGTTTCTACATTTTACAATTTCATTGTACAGTTATTTTGTTGTAGCGTTGTTTTTATTTTATCGCCAACGCTCGGTTTTATCCGGCTGTTGACGTCATGCGCCGGACAAAGCCGAGCAAAAAAATACGTCTGGTTCGTACCAAAAATATTATATATATTATTTTAAAAAACAATATCTCCTTCAAGAACGATCATAAAATCAGTCAATAAGGAACCAGTTTTCCTACCTAGCGAAAGGTGTCGAGTTTTCCGGAGACGAGTTTTCCCGAGACGAGTTTTCCCGAGACGAATTTTCCGAGAAAAGTTTTCCCGAGACGAGTTTTCCTAAATTTGTTACAACTAACACCGGCTTCGGACACAGCGTCTCTATTAGGAAAAAAAAAAAAAAAAAAAAAGAAAGAATTATTTTGAATAAAATGTTTCTGTATTAATATTATATATATTATATCGTTGAAGATATTTAATTTGTGAAAAGACGAGTTCCCTTTTCTTCGATAGATACATCGTGAAAGATACACATGTGACATTGCTGTTATATACTTAGTTGTATATTTAAACTTGAATTTTAAATTCACTTACTTTTAATTTTGAATCATAGTAACTCTTTTAATTTGTAACTGTTGTTTGGTTTGTATCCTTTGTGTATGCATTTTTTTGTGTATAATATTTGAACGCCTATTTTTTGTATTTGCATAAATATGCCATATTTCGAAAAGAAAAACACGCTGCACGAATCCGGAAGAACGAGTGACCAACATGTCACTCGTTCTTCCTTGTAGGGAAACGAAAGTTATCGCCGTCTTGGATTTATTGCGGTTGCAGAGGGAATTACCCTAAGCCAATGACGGGTGATGTTGATAACGGTGCCCGGAAAACTCGTTCCGGGAAAACTCGTCTCCGGAAAACTCGTCTCCGGAAAACTCGTCTCCGGAAAACTCGTCTCCGGAAAACTCGTCCCCTTTCGCTAGATAGGAAAAATGGTCCCTTATTGAATAAATATCGATTGAAAACACATTTTATGATCATTCTTGAAGGAGATATTATTTTTTAAAATAGATTATAGCCCCCCCCTAATATTTTTAAAAAATACTTTTACTTGTTTCATGTTTTTTTTTGTTGTTTTTTTTAAATAAAATCGATTTTCTAAGTTTCCGTTTTCTACCTAACTGGCTAAGTTCTTAGTGGTTTCACTTATATTAAAGCGTTTATTATGTTCATACAAAGTTAATTACAAATTTTTTTGTTCTTATTTTAACGATGTTTTTTGGAGTCATAAAAACAATAATTAAAAACAAAACCAAAAAATTTAAAAATAGGCAGCGATTCGATTTTTCGTTGCTTTTTGTTTTGGTTTTTTAATTATGATAGTTTTTTTGTTGTTATGTTTTTGTTTTCTCTCGTACAAAATGCACTCATGCGTTATCTATATAATACTAAAAGTCTATGGTTCTTGTATGTTTGCAATCAGATTTCCGGTTTTCAACATCCGGTTGCGCATGCGTAAATAGCAACGTCTTCAATCCGTTATTCCAATTCCGGAATTTTTATATCGCTTTTAATACAAACAATTTCATTTAATTTGATCAAATAGTTATTTATATATACAAATAATACATAGATTCATAGATAATTATAATATATATTATAAAATCTATTTATCTATGAATCTATTAATAATATGAAATATTACCCTATACAATTTATGGAAAGAAAACACCTCTCACTTTCCCTCTAATAGATTTCAACACTCCTACTCCCTCTGTTTTCGTTACGTACGCGAGAAATAGTTACGTGTATGTGTGAGAGAGAGAAAAAGGCAGCGATGTAAAACTGGATAGAGTTATCCCCCTTAACTAATGCAGACCTTTTTACTAGAGGGCGTTATTACAAAAAATTTCTTTTTCTTCTTCCCATGTTTTTTAAAGTCGTCTGCTTACATTTCCAAACGGAAAGCTGAATCGGTAAATGCACACATTTCTATTACATTAAATAGTGTTTTCCTTTACACAATGGGTACTGAATGTTTGCTTAAATTAAATGAAAAAAGTTACATTTTATTTTCATTTTCTATTTAAAAAGCCATTATTAACATGTGGAGAGTGTTTTTTTTTTATTATTCTGTACTTTCAACTAACAATTTCATTTAAAAGATGATATATCAAAATTTGAATTTAACTATAATAAGGATTATGATACCTGTTCAGTGCATAAGTATGACCAACCACTTATAATTCAGTAACTGTAATTTAAAAAAAAATAACAATTATGATAAACAGAACGACTCATAGAAATCTATCTATATTCTTTTTTCATTTTAATATACTTTCATAGAAATGCTTCTGTTATGTAAAAAAAAAACTATTTTCTTTATGCCACAAGTGTCACGCTCATACATGAATTCCATAGCTAATATAACGTACTGACCCAACGGGTCACGGGTGGTCTAGTTTAAAATTATAATTTTATCAATTATCAACATTTATTGTCGTCCTGTCAAATTTTGCAAAAATTAACTAATAAATTAAAAACGAAATATTTTTCTGGCGCGAGGGAGGGATGCCATCGTTAACTAATTTTTAATTTTTTAAATTTTTACTTCAAAATTCTAAAATCAATCATTAAGAGAAAAAGTAATCACTAAATAACTTTATTAATCAATTTTCGGGTTTGTATTACTGTACACATAGATTCGAAAAAGTTGTCAAAAAACAAATATATAACAAATCAAAGGCAAGATAAATTACTTTTCTACCAAACTGGATATAATTTTCGTGTTTTCATTCAATTTAACATGTTTATTCAGCTCAAAAAGCATACAGTGTTTACCGATGTATTGGAAAATTCAAAATGGCGGCCGACTCTCTCTTTAACACGGTAAGTTCGGGAAAAGGTGTTATAAATAATAAATTAGAGAAAATACTATTAAAAACCACCGAATATATGTCAAGTTATGTCACGGTAACATATATTGAGCAAATTCCTAACAAACTGTTAGGAATTTGCTCAATATATGTTACCGTGACATAACTTGACATAGTAACTCTTTTACTCGAGTTTATGATTTATTACACCTTTTTCCGAACTTACCGTGTTAAAGAGAGAGTCGGCCGCCATTTTAAATTTTCCAATACATCGGTAAACACTGTATGCTTTTCGAGCTCAATAAACATGTTAAATTGAATAAAAACACGAGAATTATATCCAGTTTGGTAGAAAAGTACTTATCGGGTAACCCAACTTATCTTGCCTTTGATAACATTTATTTGTTATATATTTGTTTTTATAACTACTTTTTCGAATCTATGTCTACAGTAATACAAACCCAAATTTTAATATTTTTAAAATTATAATTTAGAGAGGGGGGTTAAAACCCTACGAAAAACAGCCAACAAAAAATGAAATTAAAAAGATTCTTGATAAACGATAGCGGAGTTTTCAATAAAATTGATTAATAAATTTATTTAGTGATTACTTTTTCTCTGAATGATTGATTTTAGAATTTTGAAGTAAAAATTTAAAAAATTACGTTAACGAGACATCTCTCGCGCCAAAAAAATATTTCGCTTTTAATTTATTAGTTAATTTTTGCAAAATTTGACAGGACGACAATAAATGTGGATAATTGATAGAATTATTATTTTAAATAACGCATGAGTGCATTTGGTATGAGAGAAAACGAAAACATAACAACAAAAAACTATCATAAAATTTTAAAACCAAAACAAAAAAGTAACGCTCCCAGTTTTTAATTTTTTTGTTTTGTTTTTTATTATTGTTTTTATGACTCCAAAAAACATCGTTAAAATAAGAACCCAAAAAATTGTAATTAACTTTGTATGAACATAATAAACGCTTTAAAATAAGTGAAACCACTAAACCAGTTAGGTAGAAAAAAAAACAAAACATTAAACAAATAAAAATATTTTTTTTTTTAAATATTATTGGGGGGGTGCTATAGTCTATTTTAAAAAGCAATATCTCCTTCAAGAACGATCATAAAATGTGTTTTCAATCGATATTTATTCAATAAGGGACCAGTTTTCCTACCTAGCGAAAGGGGACGAGTTTTCCCGGGACGAGTTTTCCTAAATTCGTTGATAACTGATAACTGAATTCTGTGAGGACGCTATGTTGTGAATGTTGTAGTGTTCTCGTATCAGGTTTCATTCAGGTTAAACAAATTGTGTGCACTCCAGACTGTTTACAAGCAAAGCTTTACTCTGAAAGCTGGCTTGGAAGCACTCTGAAAGCAGTGTTGCAAGTACCAGTCAGGCGTTGAAGTTTGATTTTTTCTGATTTTTTCTCGGTAAAATCTATGGTTACCCTCTAACCAAGTGAGTTTTCAAATTTATGGTTACCCTCTAACCAAGTGAGTTTTCAGAACACCGAGAGGACGGTCATCTAGTTCTGGTTAAAGTCTATCCTGTGTGTGAAAGTGCAAGCTTTGTACCCTTTAAATGCTAATCACAAGCAGAAAGCATGAAGGTGTAAAAACCAAGAGAATGATATTTGAAGAGATACGTGAACTCAGGTTGGGCGTCCAGAGTGAGTAAAGAATGTGTGTAAATTGAGTGTAAAGAATCCCATGAGGGATCCTGTTGAATTTGGTTCAGCTTCTTCAGAGAACGTTTGCAGAACTTCTATGGAAGTAGAACATGCAAGTGTTTTTGTTTGAAGTACAGCTATCCAAGTTAACTGGATTTGTCCGCTCAGAACTATATTGAGTTGAGAGTGAGTTTCAACTAGATTGGATCTCTCCCTGAGTCTTCTCCAGCTACCTAGGTGACACCTATGCTCAACTTTGTTTGTTTGCTGTAAAGCTGTAATTTGTGCAGAAATTGGGTTGCAGTTTTATTTCATTTATCATTAACATATCAAAGTTTGATTGGATTCTTGTAGTACTAATGTTGATCTCAATGTTCACCAGAGATAATAGAACGATAGATGGATAAAATTTCTCTTATTTTCTCTTTCGGTTCAAACAGAAGTGAATTTTAGTTAGTTAGTTTTAAATATGTGAATTTGATCATGTACTGTGAATTTTTTAATGTGAATGTAGAATGAGCTTATTTGAATTTTTCTACTTTTTTGATTATGAGAAAAAAAGAATAAAGTTTTTGTACCAATTGGAATTTGTTTTTGTACCAAATGGAATGATTTTCCGTTTTATAATTATTATTTTTCTGTTTACATTTATTATTTTGGAAGAGTGTCACAACTCAAGAAACGCTTATTTGAAGAGAGTTTTAAAAAGATAACTTTTTAGTTTCGTATATTTTGGATTTGTATGAAACTCCCTTTAATTTGAGAAAGCTAGCGAGATTCTTTCTCTTGAAATTCCGCTGATTGAACGGCGCTTTTTTGACAAAGAAGAATACAGTATGTGACGAGACATACTGGTGAAATTATTTCAAGAAATAAAGACAGTGGAGTGAAATTATTTTAAAAAAAGACAGTGGAGTGAAATTATTTTAAAGATATTATTTGAAAAATTTAAAAAGAAAATATTTTAAATAAAGACAGTGGAGTGAAATTATTTTTAAAAAAATGTCTTTTTTTAAAAATAATTTCACTCCACAGTAGTGGAATATGGAGTAGTGTAATATTTTCTGGAAATGGAGTGAAATTATTTTAAAGAAATTTCACGTGACAAGGAATTTTGGAATCTCGCGGTCTTCCTCTGGTGTGTGTCTACGGTTTGCACAAGAAATTCTAAAACCAAAAAACAAAAAAGAAAATGCACGTGCCTGACTGGCTTTCAAATTCTTAGTACACTTCTAAAATTAATTTGATATGCTAGATATTGCATTATCGACATAATAACAAATTAGGGAAAAATTTGAAATAAAATTTCTTCTCCATTGCAAGACATTTATATTTTACTCTTTGCCCCCTCTTTTGTTCCACGCTGTTCTTTTTTCAAGGTTGGTTCATCTGCAAGCAAAATAAATTCCAACGGTAGTGCATTCCGGAAAACCCGGAAAAGCTTCCATGTACAAATGGCGGCATCAGCATGAATCCCGAAAGGGGCGACAAGGCACTCCAGAAAAGCAAGCTCAGCTATCACAGACCGCCCTCGGTAAAGAAATTTAAAAACGAGTATGCAGAGATTGTAAGTGACGGTCGAAATTACAAGAGTCTGCCAAAAAGGTTGTGTCTGAAAACTGAGCACGTAAACATTTGATTAATTCATTAGATGAAAACGTGCATTTCCTTCAACATGGCAGTCAACCACGGCATGGCGGTCTTACAAATGTCAACCTTGTCGGTTTTACGGGAAAACTACCTAAATCATAATTGTAGACCGCAATTGGCAGACTCTTGTAATTTAGTTTTGCTTGGCGTGTTCAAATGTTGCTTACCTTTTCCGTTTTTATTAACAATTAAATTTTAAAAATTAAGTTAAGATCGTTATTATTATTATTATTTTTTTTTTTACATAGGCATCACCACATTATCAAGGCCAAGAGGAAAATTGGACAATATAGATTACTATTAGTAATGAAAATTTGGTAAATTTAATAACTTATATGGAACGGCTCATCAAGAACTTATTTACTTTAGACTTGAAAATATTACAAGCCGGAAAGCAGGAAAACAGGCGTGCAGTTCTAAGAAAGAAGCTTTGTTCATGGAATCGTTTGGCACAGATAAAGAGTGGGGGGAATAGTGTTTACAGGTAGATGAGTGTTTCTTGTGAAAGTTTGTCGACTGAGCTTACAATATCTATTGAAGTCATGAAAATAATGATACAAAACTCGCAACATCTCTTCTGTGAGATAGAGGTTGCAAGGAGGAGAAAAGGACATCTCCTACGAGGCTACGAAGTCTATTTTGAACTCTATCAAAGCAGGCCAAGTCCTTTCCAGCCCAGATGTGGCAACAGTATTCCATCCTTGGACGTACCTGGCTTTTATATAGATAGAGAATAGCATCAGATAGATATCTACCGGATCGATAGAAAGATCCGACCATTTTTCCAGCGGCCTTAGCAACAGATTTGATGTACGGTGTTCCATTTAAGCCCAGAAGCTTGTCAAAACTTGAGGCCTCCTGAAGACGAGAGCTATTCATTCCAATTGATGCCAAATGTGGATTAGAATGTTGTTGGTTTTAGATGTATTAAAAGTAACCAGCCACTCCTTTCCCCATTGTACTACGTGCTCAAGATCAAAGGAGAGAGAATGAAGACTCGACTCGTGTCTGGGACATCTGGAACGGTCTGTTTACGTACTGAGAATGTGGGGTTACGTTGGTCGTTTGGAAGGTAGCTCGCTGTACAATCTGGAACAAAGTGGACATTAGCGAGGTTGTTATTAATCTAGAACAACCTCGCTTGCTAGAAAGCATCGCTAATGTCCACTCATCAGCACGTGCCGATGTGACGCTATCTGTCAGAGTGTCATTTAGTTCCAAATCTCTGCAAAAAGTTAAAAAAAACAATCGCTTGTCAAAAGTTAAAAAAATCTAATACAGAAATCAAGTCAACAGGCGACCAATTGAGAAACGGTTGTCTTAAATTGTGTTGCGTACACGTACGGAGTACACGGCGTCGAAGTTCTGACAAAAGTGAACTTGAGAACGCCCAGGCGTTCCAAGTAACTGGGTGATAGAAAAAATTATAAACATCTAGTGTGACTGACGCTGTAAAATTTAGTTCCTACCTTTAGGTCGGATGTATGTCCTCTAAAAATCGCATTGAGTTTAAAATGGGAGAGTTTCGAATAAAGTTTGTCGTTACGGGTTTCGAATAAAGTTTGTCGTTACGGGTCCTGTTTTTATTTGCTGTTTTCAAGTGCCGACTAAATTGATTTTTAAAACAGCATTGAGTTTTCCAGGTTGTTCTATTTGTAATTTTCTTACGGCATCTGAAGAATAACGCTAACAATTTACAATTTAAATGCCATTAATGCATCAGTTATCAAAATATTTCGATCCATTGAATCAATTCAGTCAGAGTGACGCATCAAAAAATTTACCTTTCTTTTCGTGTGGTGACCAAGCTCCAAATCCCTAGTTTTTAAAATTCATTAAAATCTCCCTGTTTTCGTTTTCAATCGGTATAAATTAAAGTGTTTAACAAAAATTTCACAATTTTCTGTCAATTTCGGAATTCCCTCTATTTTGAAGCCAGATGGGGAGCTTAGTAAATAGAGACGCTGTGCCCGAAGTAAAGAAAAAATTAATATAACCCGTTACGTCTAAAGAAATTCGATAAGTTACGGATAACATCGAATCTTCTAACTGCCAATATCAATTTGAATGCCAAATAACAGGATTTTGCAGATATCAAAATATAACATATTTCACCAGTGTTGACTTCCACATGAATAAAATTCCACTAGTGTTTAAATGCTAAAATGCATTAACTTAAACTTAACTTTTTGTCAAGCTCCAAATTTGCCTAAATGTTCCCTTTCACTCTATTGACGTTAAATCAAGAAATGGACAGATGGTATTTAAATTAAATAAATAGTGGAAGACAACCGAATGGTATTTAAATTAAAAAAATAGTGGAAGACAGATGGTATTTAAATTAAATGGAGGACAACCGAATGAATCCTGTTACAATTACTGTTGTTTTGTGCATCTGGTCAATCGAATCGGTCTTATTATTTATTTATTTTAAAAATCATGAAATCATGATGAAAAGATCAACCAACTTAGCAAATAAGTCTTGGATGACTATAAAATTGTCAAATACAACACGGAAAAAGCAAATAAGTCTTGGATGACTATAAAATTGTCATATACAACACGGAAAAAGTGTATAAGAGTGTATTTACCGTGATGCTTGCCGTGTTGCTTGCCGTGTTGATTAGCCGGAAATAAGCATACCGGGTGGGATTGAAACCGCTATCCGTCAGATAATGTTCATTTGAAACCGTAGAGATTCAACGTCTCTATCAACTGCGCCACGGGCCCCGAAGGGCGATCAAGGTTCTATTCTTTGATCTTATAAATCCAGAATATCTTTCATAGTCGGGTCGGTACCGATTGGTATTCCTTAATTGGAATTCATTTTTTGAGATGAGCATTCTATGTTCATCTTTATTTTTATTTCGGACTACTGGATCTTTAATTGGTTCACAACGTTTCGGCCAACTTCCTCTGGCCTTCGTCATGTGGTAACCCCGACGGACAGGAATTTCGAATCTTCTAACTGCATTCACTGCCATCCGTAGTTGTTGCTGTCTCACCACATTTTTGACCATTAAACCTCTAGCACGCTTTGGGTGGGATTGAAACCGCAATCTTCAGAAAATGTTTATTTGGAACCGTAGATTAAACGTCTCTATCAACTGCGCCACGGGCCCCGGCCACAGGACAATTCTTGGTTGGTTTTTGTTAATGTTAAACCTATGTTGGGTTTCAAGGATTTCTCTCTCTATCAGAGGCGTCCAAATTGCATTCAGCTCGACCCGATTGGTATATATATATATATTTTATTCCTTACTATTGTCTGTATTTTAGAGGGGTTTTCATTAATTGAGATTGTCGGACTGACTTCCACACCTTGGATTGAACTCAGAACCTTTGGGTAAGTGTAAACTTTGATACAACGTCTAGGACCACTCGGCCATTGGACAATTCTTCGTTGGTTTTTGTTAATGTAAAACCCATGTTGTTATTCAAGGTTTTCTCTCTCTATCAGAGGCGTCCAAATTGCATTCAGCTCTATGCTTGGTTTGCTCAGTAGGTTGTTATTGGGTGGGGTTGAAACCGCTATCGTCAGACAATGTTCACTTGGAACCGTAGAGATTAAACGTCTCTATCAACTGCGCCACGGGCCCCGAAGGGCGATCAAGGTTGGATTCTTTGATCTTATAAATCCACCTTATCTGATCTTTCATAGTCGGGTCCGTACCGATTGGTATATAGATATAAAATCGACCATATTGGTATATATATATATTATTCCTTACTATTGTCTGTATTTTTTAGGGGCTTTCATTAATTGAGATTGTCGGACCGACTTCCACACCTTGGATTGAACTCAGAACCTTTGTGTAAGTGTAAACTTTGACACAACATCTAGGACCACTCGGCCATAGGACAATTCTTAGTTGGTTTTTGTTAATATTAAACATATGTTGTTATTCAAGGTTTTCTCTCTCTATCAGAGGCGTCCAAATTGCATTCAGCTCTATGCTTGGTTTGCTCAGTAGGTTGTTATTGGGTGGGATTGAAACCGCTATCCTCAGACATTGTTCATTTGGAACAGTAGAGATTAAACGTCTCTATCAACTGTGCCACGGGCCCCGAAGGGCGATCAAGGTTGGATTCTTTGATCTTATAAATCCACGTTATCTGATCTTTCATAGTCGGGTCCGTACCGATTGGTATATAGATATAAAATCGACCATATTGGTATATATATATATATATATATATATATATATATATATATATATATATATATATATATATCTATATATATATATATATATATTATTCCTTACAATTGTCTGTATTTGTTAGGGGTTTTAATTAATTGAGATTGTCGGACTGACTTCCACACCTTGGATTGAACCCAGAACCTTTGGGTAAGTGTAAACTTTGATACAACGTCTAGGACCACTCGGCCATTGGACAATTCTTAGTTGGTTTTTGTTAATGTAAAACCCATGTTGTTATTCAAGGTTTTCTCTCTCTATCAGAGGCGTCCAAATTGCATTCAGCTCTATGCTTGGTTTGCTCAGTAGGTTGTTATTGGGTGGGATTGAAACCGCTATCGTCAGACATTGTTCATTTGGAACCGTAGAGATTAAACGTCTCTATCAACTGTGCCACGGGCCCCGAAGGGCGATCAAGGTTGGATTCTTTGATCTTATAAATCCACGTTATCTGATCTTTCATAGTCGGGTCCGTACCGATTGGTATATAGATATAAAATCGACCATATTGGTATATATATATATATATATATATATATATATATATATATATATATATATATATATATTATTCCTTACAATTGTCTGTATTTTTTAGGGGTTTTAATTAATTGAGATTGTCGGACTGACTTCCACACCTTGGATTGAACTCAGAACCTTTGGGTAAGTGTAAACTTTGATACAACGTCTAGGACCACTCGGCCATTGGACAATTCTTCGTTGGTTTTTGTTAATGTAAAACCCATGTTGTTATTCAAGGTTTTCTCTCTCTATCAGAGGCGTCCAAATTGCATTCAGCTCTATGCTTGGTTTGCTCAGTAGGTTGTTATTGGGTGGGATTGAAACCGCTATCGTCAGACAATGTTCACTTGGAACCGTAGAGATTAAACGTCTCTATCAACTGCGCCACGGGCCCCGAAGGGCGATCAAGGTTGGATTCTTTGATCTTATAAATCCACGTTATCTGATCTTCCATAGTCGGGTCCGTACGTATATAGATATAAAATCGACCAGATATATATATATATATTTTATTCCTTACTATTGTCTGTATTTTAGAGGCGTTTTCATTAATTGAGATTGTCGGACTGACTTCCACACCTTGGATTGAACTCAGAACCTTTGGGTAAGTGTAAACTTTGATACAACGTCTAGGACCACTCGGCCATTGGACAATTCTTAGTTGGTTTTTGTTAATATTAAACATATGTTGTTATTCAAGGTTTTCTCTCTCTATCAGAGGCGTCCAAATTGCATTCAGCTCTATGCTTGGTTTGCTCAGTAGGTTGTTATTGGGTGGGATTGAAACCGCTATCGTCAGACATTGTTCATTTGGAACCGTAGAGATTAAACGTCTCTATCAACTGTGCCACGGGCCCCGAAGGGCGATCAAGGTTGGATTCTTTGATCTTATAAATCCACGTTATCTGATCTTTCATAGTCGGGTCCGTACCGATTGGTATATAGATATAAAATCGACCCGATATATATATTTTATTCCTTACTATTGTCTGTATTTTAGAGGGGTTTTCATTAATTGAGATTGTCGGACTGACTTCCACACCTTGGATTGAACTCAGAACCTTTGGGTAAGTGTAAACTTTGATACAACGTCTAGGACCACTCGGCCATAGTACAATTCTTCGTTGGTGTTTGTTAATATTAAACATATATTGTTATTCAAGGTTTTCTCTCTCTATCAGAGGTGTCCAAATTGCATTCAGCTCTATGCTTGGTTTGCTCAGTAGGTTGTTATTGGGTGGGATTGAAACCGCTATCGTCAGACAATGTTCATTTGGAACCGTAGAGATTAACCGTCTCTATCAACTGCGCCACGGGCCCCAAAGGGCGATCAAGGTTGGATTCTTTGATCTTATAAATCCACGTTATCTGATCTTTCATAGTCGGGTCCGTACCGATTGGTATATAGATATAAAATCGACCATATTGGTATATATATATATTATTCCTTACTATTGTCTGTATTTTTTAGGGGCTTTCATTAATTGAGATTGTCGGACCGACTTCCACACCTTGGATTGAACTCAGAACCTTTGTGTAAGTGTAAACTTTGACACAACATCTAGGACCACTCGGCCATAGGACAATTCTTAGTTGGTTTTTGTTAATATTAAACATATGTTGTTATTCAAGGTTTTCTCTCTCTATCAGAGGCGTCCAAATTGCATTCAGCTCTATGCTTGGTTTGCTCAGTAGGTTGTTATTGGGTGGGATTGAAACCGCTATCCTCAGACATTGTTCATTTGGAACAGTAGAGATTAAACGTCTCTATCAACTGTGCCACGGGCCCCGAAGGGCGATCAAGGTTGGATTCTTTGATCTTATAAATCCACGTTATCTGATCTTTCATAGTCGGGTCCGTACCGATTGGTATATAGATATAAAATCGACCATATTGGTATATATATATATTATTCCTTACTATTGTCTGTATTTTTTAGGGGCTTTCATTAATTGAGATTGTCGGACCGACTTCCACACCTTGGATTGAACTCAGAACCTTTGTGTAAGTGTAAACTTTGACACAACATCTAGGACCACTCGGCCATAGGACAATTCTTAGTTGGTTTGTGTTAATGTAAAACCCATGTTGTTATTCAAGGTTTTCTCTCTCTATCAGAGGCGTCCAAATTGCATTCAGCTCTATGCTTGGTTTGCTCAGTAGGTTGTTATTGGGTGGGATTGAAACCGCTATCGTCAGACAATGTTCATTTGGAACCGTAGAGATTAAACGTCTCTATCAACTGCGCCACGGGCCCCGAAGGGCGATCAACGTTGGATTCTTTGATCTTATAAATCAACGTTATCTGATCTTCCATAGTCGGGTCCGTACGTATATAGATATAAAATCGACCAGATATATATATATATATTTTATTCCTTACTATTGTCTGTATTTTAGAGGCGTTTTCATTAATTGAGATTGTCGGACTGACTTCCACACCTTGGATTGAATTCAGAACCTTTGGGTAAGTGTAAACTTTGATACAACGTCTAGGACCACTCGGCCATTGGACAATTCTTAGTATATTTTGTTAATATTAAACATATGTTGTTATTCAAGGTTTTCTCTCTCTATCAGAGGCGTCCAAATTGCATTCAGCTCTATGCTTGGTTTGCTCAGTAGGTTGTTATTGGGTGGGATTGAAACCGCTATCGTCAGACATTGTTCATTTGGAACCGTAGAGATTAAACGTCTCTATCAACTGTGCCACGGGCCCCGAAGGGCGATCAAGGTTGGATTCTTTGATCTTATAAATCCACGTTATCTGATCTTTCATAGTCGGGTCCGTACCGATTGGTATATAGATATAAAATCGACCATATTGGTATATATATATATTATTCCTTACTATTGTCTGTATTTTTTAGGGGTTTTAATTAATTGAGATTGTCGGACTGACTTCCACACCTTGGATTGAACTCAGAACCTTTGGGTAAGTGTAAACTTTGATACAACGTCTAGGACCACTCGGCCATTGGACAATTCTTAGTTGGTTTTTGTTAATGTAAAACCCATGTTGTTATTCAAGGTTTTCTCTCTCTATCAGAGGCGTCCAAATTGCATTCAGCTCTATGCTTGGTTTGCTCAGTAGGTTGTTATTGGGTGGGATTGAAACCGCTATCGTCAGACAATGTTCATTTGGAACCGCGGGCCCCGAAGGGCGATCAAGGTTGGATTCTTTGATCTTATAAATCCACGTTATCTGATCTTCCATAGTCGGGTCCGTACGTATATAGATATAAAATCGACCAGATATATATATATATATTTTATTCCTTACTATTGTCTGTATTTTAGAGGCGTTTTCATTAATTGAGATTGTCGGACTGACTTCCACACCTTGGATTGAACTCAGAACCTTTGGGTAAGTGTAAACTTTGATACAACGTCTAGGACCACTCGGCCATTGGACAATTCTTAGTTGGTTTTTGTTAATATTAAACATATGTTGTTATTCAAGGTTTTCTCTCTCTATCAGAGGCGTCCAAATTGCATTCAGCTCTATGCTTGGTTTGCTCAGTAGGTTGTTATTGGGTGGGATTGAAACCGCTATCGTCAGACATTGTTCATTTGGAACCGTAGAGATTAAACGTCTCTATCAACTGTGCCACGGGCCCCGAAGGGCGATCAAGGTTGGATTCTTTGATCTTATAAATCCACCTTATCTGATCTTTCATAGTCGGGTCCGTACCGATTGGTATATAGATATAAAATCGACCCGATTGGTATATATATATATTTTTTATTCCTTACTATTGTCTGTATTTTACAGGGGTTTTCATTAATTGAGATTGTCGGACTGACTTCCACACCTTGGATTGAACTCAGAACCTTTGGGTAAGTGTAAACTTTGATACAACGTCTAGGACCACTCGGCCATAGTACAATTCTTCGTTGGTGATTGTTAATATTAAACATATATTGTTATTCAAGGTTTTCTCTCTCTATCAGAGGTGTCCAAATTGCATTCAGTTGGTTTGCTCAGTAATTTGTTATTGGGTGGGATTGAAACCGCTATCGTCAGACAATGTTCATTTGGAACCGTAGAGATTAACCGTCTCTATCAACTGCGCCACGGGCCCCAAAGGGCGATCAAGGTTGGATTCTTTGATCTTATAAATCCACGTTATCTGATCTTTCATAGTCGGGTCCGTACCGATTGGTATATAGATATAAAATCGACCATATTGGTATATATATATATTATTCCTTACTATTGTCTGTATTTTTTAGGGGCTTTCATTAATTGAGATTGTCGGACCGACTTCCACACCTTGGATTGAACTCAGAACCTTTGTGTAAGTGTAAACTTTGACACAACATCTAGGACCACTCGGCCATAGGACAATTCTTAGTTGGTTTGTGTTAATGTAAAACCCATGTTGTTATTCAAGGTTTTCTCTCTCTATCAGAGGCGTCCAAATTGCATTCAGCTCTATGCTTGGTTTGCTCAGTAGGTTGTTATTGGGTGGGATTGAAACCGCTATCGTCAGACAATGTTCATTTGGAACCGTAGAGATTAAACGTCTCTATCAACTGCGCCACGGGCCCCGAAGGGCGATCAACGTTGGATTCTTTGATCTTATAAATCCACGTTATCTGATCTTCCATAGTCGGGTCCGTACGTATATAGATATAAAATCGACCAGATATATATATATATATTTTATTCCTTACTATTGTCTGTATTTTAGAGGCGTTTTCATTAATTGAGATTGTCGGACTGACTTCCACACCTTGGATTGAACTCAGAACCTTTGGGTAAGTGTAAACTTTGATACAACGTCTAGGACCACTCGGCCATTGGACAATTCTTAGTATATTTTGTTAATATTAAACATATGTTGTTATTCAAGGTTTTCTCTCTCTATCAGAGGCGTCCAAATTGCATTCAGCTCTATGCTTGGTTTGCTCAGTAGGTTGTTATTGGGTGGGATTGAAACCGCTATCGTCAGACATTGTTCATTTGGAACCGTAGAGATTAAACGTCTCTATCAACTGTGCCACGGGCCCCGAAGGGCGATCAAGGTTGGATTCTTTGATCTTATAAATCCACGTTATCTGATCTTTCATAGTCGGGTCCGTACCGATTGGTATATAGATATAAAATCGACCATATTGGTATATATATATATTATTCCTTACTATTGTCTGTATTTTTTAGGGGTTTTAATTAATTGAGATTGTCGGACTGACTTCCACACCTTGGATTGAACTCAGAACCTTTGGGTAAGTGTAAACTTTGATACAACGTCTAGGACCACTCGGCCATTGGACAATTCTTAGTTGGTTTTTGTTAATGTAAAACCCATGTTGTTATTCAAGGTTTTCTCTCTCTATCAGAGGCGTCCAAATTGCATTCAGCTCTATGCTTGGTTTGCTCAGTAGGTTGTTATTGGGTGGGATTGAAACCGCTATCGTCAGACAATGTTCATTTGGAACCGTAGAGATTAAACATCTCTATCAACTGCGCCACGGGCCCCGAAGGGCGATCAAGGTTGGATTCTTTGATCTTATAAATCCACGTTATCTGATCTTCCATAGTCGGGTCCGTACGTATATAGATATAAAATCGACCAGATATATATATATATATTTTATTCCTTACTATTGTCTGTATTTTAGAGGCGTTTTCATTAATTGAGATTGTCGGACTGACTTCCACACCTTGGATTGAACTCAGAACCTTTGGGTAAGTGTAAACTTTGATACAACGTCTAGGACCACTCGGCCATTGGACAATTCTTAGTATATTTTGTTAATATTAAACATATGTTGTTATTCAAGGTTTTCTCTCTCTATCAGAGGCGTCCAAATTGCATTCAGCTCTATGCTTGGTTTGCTCAGTAGGTTGTTATTGGGTGGGATTGAAACCGCTATCGTCAGACATTGTTCATTTGGAACCGTAGAGATTAAACGTCTCTATCAACTGTGCCACGGGCCCCGAAGGGCGATCAAGGTTGGATTCTTTGATCTTATAAATCCACCTTATCTGATCTTTCATAGTCGGGTCCGTACCGATTGGTATATAGATATAAAATCGACCCGATTGGTATATATATATATTTTTTATTCCTTACTATTGTCTGTATTTTAGAGGGGTTTTCATTAATTGAGATTGTCGGACTGACTTCCACACCTTGGATTGAACTCAGAACCTTTGGGTAAGTGTAAACTTTGATACAACGTCTAGGACCACTCGGCCATTGGACAATTCTTAGTTGGTTTTTGTTAATGTAAAACCCATGTTGTTATTCAAGGTTTTCTCTCTCTATCAGAGGCGTCCAAATTGCATTCAGCTCTATGCTTGGTTTGCTCAGTAGGTTGTTATTGGGTGGGATTGAAACCGCTATCGTCAGACAATGTTCATTTGGAACCGTAGAGATTAAACGTCTCTATCAACTGCGCCACGGGCCCCGAAGGGCGATCAAGGTTGGATTCTTTGATCTTATAAATCCACGTTATCTGATCTTTCATAGTCGGGTCCGTACGTATATAGATATAAAATCGACCAGATATATATATATATATTTTATTCCTTACTATTGTCTGTATTTTAGAGGCGTTTTCATTAATTGAGATTGTCGGACTGACTTCCACACCTTGGATTGAACTCAGAACATTTGGGTAAGTGTAAACTTTGATACAACGTCTAGGACCACTCGGCCATTGGACAATTCTTAGTATATTTTGTTAATATTAAACATATGTTGTTATTCAAGGTTTTCTCTCTCTATCAGAGGCGTCCAAATTGCATTCAGCTCTATGCTTGGTTTGCTCAGTAGGTTGTTATTGGGTGGGATTGAAACCGCTATCCTCAGACATTGTTCATTTGGAACAGTAGAGATTAAACGTCTCTATCAACTGTGCCACGGGCCCCGAAGGGCGATCAAGGTTGGATTCTTTGATCTTATAAATCCACGTTATCTGATCTTTCATAGTCGGGTCCGTACCGATTGGTATATAGATATAAAATCGACCATATTGGTATATATATATATTATTCCTTACTATTGTCTGTATTTTTTAGGGGCTTTCATTAATTGAGATTGTCGGACCGACTTCCACACCTTGGATTGAACTCAGAACCTTTGTGTAAGTGTAAACTTTGACACAACATCTAGGACCACTCGGCCATAGGACAATTCTTAGTTGGTTTTTGTTAATGTAAAACCCATGTTGTTATTCAAGGTTTTCTCTCTCTATCAGAGGCGTCCAAATTGCATTCAGCTCTATGCTTGGTTTGCTCAGTAGGTTGTTATTGGGTGGGATTGAAACCGCTATCGTCAGACATTGTTCATTTGGAACCGTAGAGATTAAACGTCTCTATCAACTGTGCCACGGGCCCCGAAGGGCGATCAAGGTTGGATTCTTTGATCTTATAAATCCACGTTATCTGATCTTCCATAGTCGGGTCCGTACGTATATAGATATAAAATCGACCAGATATATATATATATATATATTTTATTCCTTACTATTGTCTGTATTTTAGAGGCGTTTTCATTAATTGAGATTGTCGGACTGACTTCCACACCTTGGATTGAACTCAGAACCTTTGGGTAAGTGTAAACTTTGATACAACGTCTAGGACCACTCGGCCATTGGACAATTCTTAGTTGGTTTTTGTTAATATTAAACATATGTTGTTATTCAAGGTTTTCTCTCTCTATCAGAGGCGTCCAAATTGCATTCAGCTCTATGCTTGGTTTGCTCAGTAGGTTGTTATTGGGTGGGATTGAAACCGCTATCGTCAGACATTGTTCATTTGGAACCGTAGAGATTAAACGTCTCTATCAACTGTGCCACGGGGCCCGAAGGGCGATCAAGGTTGGATTCTTTGATCTTATAAATCCACCTTATCTGATCTTTCATAGTCGGGTCCGTACCGATTGGTATATAGATATAAAATCGACCCGATTGGTATATATATATATATTTTATTCCTTACTATTGTCTGTATTTTAGAGGGGTTTTCATTAATTGAGATTGTCGGACTGACTTCCACACCTTGGATTGAACTCAGAACCTTTGGGTAAGTGTAAACTTTGATACAACGTCTAGGACCACTCGGCCATAGTACAATTCTTCGTTGGTGTTTGTTAATATTAAACATATATTGTTATTCAAGGTTTTCTCTCTCTATCAGAGGTGTCCAAATTGCATTCAGCTCTATGCTTGGTTTGCTCAGTAATTTGTTATTGGGTGGGATTGAAACCGCTATCGTCAGACAATGTTCATTTGGAACCGTAGAGATTAACCGTCTCTATCAACTGCGCCACGGGCCCCAAAGGGCGATCAAGGTTGGATTCTTTGATCTTATAAATCCACGTTATCTGATCTTTCATAGTCGGGTCCGTACCGATTGGTATATAGATATAAAATCGACCATATTGGTATATATATATATTATTCCTTACTATTGTCTGTATTTTTTAGGGGCTTTCATTAATTGAGATTGTCGGACCGACTTCCACACCTTGGATTGAACTCAGAACCTTTGTGTAAGTGTAAACTTTGACACAACATCTAGGACCACTCGGCCATAGGACAATTCTTAGTTGGTTTTTGTTAATATTAAACATATGTTGTTATTCAAGGTTTTCTCTCTCTATCAGAGGCGTCCAAATTGCATTCAGCTCTATGCTTGGTTTGCTCAGTAGGTTGTTATTGGGTGGGATTGAAACCGCTATCCTCAGACATTGTTCATTTGGAACAGTAGAGATTAAACGTCTCTATCAACTGTGCCACGGGCCCCGAAGGGCGATCAAGGTTGGATTCTTTGATCTTATAAATCCACGTTATCTGATCTTCCATAGTCGGGTCCGTACGTATATAGATATAAAATCGACCAGATATATATATATATATATTTTATTCCTTACTATTGTCTGTATTTTAGAGGCGTTTTCATTAATTGAGATTGTCGGACTGACTTCCACACCTTGGATTGAACTCAGAACCTTTGGGTAAGTGTAAACTTTGATACAACGTCTAGGACCACTCGGCC
>NC_136518.1:29182368-29184868 GCF_053919585.1 Euprymna scolopes
ATATAAAATCGACCCGATTGGTATATATATATATTTTTTATTCCTTACTATTGTCTGTATTTTAGAGGGGTTTTCATTAATTGAGATTGTCGGACTGACTTCCACACCTTGGATTGAACTCAGAACCTTTGGGTAAGTGTAAACTTTGATACAACGTCTAGGACCACTCGGCCATAGGACAATTCTTAGTTGGTTTTTGTTAATATTAAACATATGTTGTTATTCAAGGTTTTCTCTCTCTATCAGAGGCGTCCAAATTGCATTCAGCTCTATGCTTGGTTTGCTCAGTAGGTTGTTATTGGGTGGGATTGAAACCGCTATCCTCAGACATTGTTCATTTGGAACAGTAGAGATTAAACGTCTCTATCAACTGTGCCACGGGCCCCGAAGGGCGATCAAGGTTGGATTCTTTGATCTTATAAATCCACGTTATCTGATCTTTCATAGTCGGGTCCGTACCGATTGGTATATAGATATAAAATCGACCATATTGGTATATATATATATTATTCCTTACTATTGTCTGTATTTTTTAGGGGCTTTCATTAATTGAGATTGTCGGACCGACTTCCACACCTTGGATTGAACTCAGAACCTTTGTGTAAGTGTAAACTTTGACACAACATCTAGGACCACTCGGCCATAGGACAATTCTTAGTTGGTTTGTGTTAATGTAAAACCCATGTTGTTATTCAAGGTTTTCTCTCTCTATCAGAGGCGTCCAAATTGCATTCAGCTCTATGCTTGGTTTGCTCAGTAGGTTGTTATTGGGTGGGATTGAAACCGCTATCGTCAGACAATGTTCATTTGGAACCGTAGAGATTAAGCGTCTCTATCAACTGCGCCACGGGCCCCGAAGGGCGATCAACGTTGGATTCTTTGATCTTATAAATCCACGTTATCTGATCTTCTATAGTCGGGTCCGTACGTATATAGATATAAAATCGACCAGATATATATATATATATTTTATTCCTTACTATTGTCTGTATTTTAGAGGCGTTTTCATTAATTGAGATTGTCGGACTGACTTCCACACCTTGGATTGAACTCAGAACCTTTGGGTAAGTGTAAACTTTGATACAACGTCTAGGACCACTCGGCCATTGGACAATTCTTAGTATATTTTGTTAATATTAAACATATGTTGTTATTCAAGGTTTTCTCTCTCTATCAGAGGCGTCCAAATTGCATTCAGCTCTATGCTTGGTTTGCTCAGTAGGTTGTTATTGGGTGGGATTGAAACCGCTATCGTCAGACATTGTTCATTTGGAACCGTAGAGATTAAACGTCTCTATCAACTGTGCCACGGGCCCCGAAGGGCGATCAAGGTTGGATTCTTTGATCTTATAAATCCACGTTATCTGATCTTTCATAGTCGGGTCCGTACCGATTGGTATATAGATATAAAATCGACCATATTGGTATATATATATATTATTCCTTACTATTGTCTGTATTTTTTAGGGGTTTTAATTAATTGAGATTGTCGGACTGACTTCCACACCTTGGATTGAACTCAGAACCTTTGGGTAAGTGTAAACTTTGATACAACGTCTAGGACCACTCGGCCATTGGACAATTCTTAGTTGGTGTTTGTTAATATTAAACATATATTGTTATTCAAGGTTTTCTCTCTCTATCAGAGGTGTCCAAATTGCATTCAGCTCTATGCTTGGTTTGCTCAGTAATTTGTTATTGGGTGGGATTGAAACCGCTATCGTCAGACAATGTTCATTTGGAACCGTAGAGATTAAACGTCTCTATCAACTGCGCCACGGGCCCCGAAGGGCGATCAACGTTGGATTCTTTGATCTTATAAATCCACGTTATCTGATCTTCCATAGTCGGGTCCGTACGTATATAGATATAAAATCGACCAGATATATATATATATATTTTATTCCTTACTATTGTCTGTATTTTAGAGGCGTTTTCATTAATTGAGATTGTCGGACTGACTTCCACACCTTGGATTGAACTCAGAACCTTTGGGTAAGTGTAAACTTTGATACAACGTCTAGGACCACTCGGCCATTGGACAATTCTTAGTATATTTTGTTAATATTAAACATATGTTGTTATTCAAGGTTTTCTCTCTCTATCAGAGGCGTCCAAATTGCATTCAGCTCTATGCTTGGTTTGCTCAGTAGGTTGTTATTGGGTGGGATTGAAACCGCTATCGTCAGACATTGTTCATTTGGAACCGTAGAGATTAAACGTCTCTATCAACTGTGCCACGGGCCCCGAAGGGCGATCAAGGTTGGATTCTTTGATCTTATAAATCCACGTTATCTGATCTTTCATAGTCGGGTCCGTACCGATTGGTATATAGATATAAAATCGACCATATTGGTATATATATATATTATTCCTTACTATTGTCTGTATTTTTTAGGGGTTTTAATTAATTGAGATTGTCGGACTGACTTCCACACCTTGGATTGAACTCAGAACCTTTGGGTAAGTGTAAACTTTGATACAACGTCTAGGACCACTC
>NC_136518.1:29187368-29189868 GCF_053919585.1 Euprymna scolopes
CCGCTATCGTCAGACATTGTTCATTTGGAACCGTAGAGATTAAACGTCTCTATCAACTGTGCCACGGGCCCCGAAGGGCGATCAAGGTTGGATTCTTTGATCTTATAAATCCACCTTATCTGATCTTTCATAGTCGGGTCCGTACCGATTGGTATATAGATATAAAATCGACCCGATTGGTATATATATATATATTTTATTCCTTACTATTGTCTGTATTTTAGAGGGGTTTTCATTAATTGAGATTGTCGGACTGACTTCCACACCTTGGATTGAACTCAGAACCTTTGGGTAAGTGTAAACTTTGATACAACGTCTAGGACCACTCGGCCATAGTACAATTCTTCGTTGGTGTTTGTTAATATTAAACATATATTGTTATTCAAGGTTTTCTCTCTCTATCAGAGGTGTCCAAATTGCATTCAGCTCTATGCTTGGTTTGCTCAGTAATTTGTTATTGGGTGGGATTGAAACCGCTATCGTCAGACAATGTTCATTTGGAACCGTAGAGATTAACCGTCTCTATCAACTGCGCCACGGGCCCCAAAGGGCGATCAAGGTTGGATTCTTTGATCTTATAAATCCACGTTATCTGATCTTTCATAGTCGGGTCCGTACCGATTGGTATATAGATATAAAATCGACCATATTGGTATATATATATATTATTCCTTACTATTGTCTGTATTTTTTAGGGGCTTTCATTAATTGAGATTGTCGGACCGACTTCCACACCTTGGATTGAACTCAGAACCTTTGTGTAAGTGTAAACTTTGACACAACATCTAGGACCACTCGGCCATAGGACAATTCTTAGTTGGTTTTTGTTAATATTAAACATATGTTGTTATTCAAGGTTTTCTCTCTCTATCAGAGGCGTCCAAATTGCATTCAGCTCTATGCTTGGTTTGCTCAGTAGGTTGTTATTGGGTGGGATTGAAACCGCTATCCTCAGACATTGTTCATTTGGAACAGTAGAGATTAAACGTCTCTATCAACTGTGCCACGGGCCCCGAAGGGCGATCAAGGTTGGATTCTTTGATCTTATAAATCCACGTTATCTGATCTTTCATAGTCGGGTCCGTACCGATTGGTATATAGATATAAAATCGACCATATTGGTATATATATATATTATTCCTTACTATTGTCTGTATTTTTTAGGGGCTTTCATTAATTGAGATTGTCGGACCGACTTCCACACCTTGGATTGAACTCAGAACCTTTGTGTAAGTGTAAACTTTGACACAACATCTAGGACCACTCGGCCATAGGACAATTCTTAGTTGGTTTGTGTTAATGTAAAACCCATGTTGTTATTCAAGGTTTTCTCTCTCTATCAGAGGCGTCCAAATTGCATTCAGCTCTATAATTGGTTTGCTCAGTAGGTTGTTATTGGGTGGGATTGAAACCGCTATCGTCAGACAATGTTCATTTGGAACCGTAGAGATTAAACGTCTCTATCAACTGCGCCACGGGCCCCGAAGGGCGATCAAGGTTGGATTCTTTGATCTTATAAATCCACGTTATCTGATCTTCCATAGTCGGGTCCGTACGTATATAGATATAAAATCGACCAGATATATATATATATATATTTTATTCCTTACTATTGTCTGTATTTTAGAGGCGTTTTCATTAATTGAGATTGTCGGACTGACTTCCACACCTTGGATTGAACTCAGAACCATTGGGTAAGTGTAAACTTTGATACAACGTCTAGGACCACTCGGCCATTGGACAATTCTTAGTTGGTTTTTGTTAATGTAAAACCCATGTTGTTATTCAAGGTTTTCTCTCTCTATCAGAGGCGTCCAAATTGCATTCAGCTCTATGCTTGGTTTGCTCAGTAGGTTGTTATTGGGTGGGATTGAAACCGCTATCGTCAGACAATGTTCATTTGGAACCGTAGAGATTAAACATCTCTATCAACTGCGCCACGGGCCCCGAAGGGCGATCAAGGTTGGATTCTTTGATCTTATAAATCCACGTTATCTGATCTTCCATAGTCGGGTCCGTACGTATATAGATATAAAATCGACCAGATATATATATATATATTTTATTCCTTACTATTGTCTGTATTTTAGAGGCGTTTTCATTAATTGAGATTGTCGGACTGACTTCCACACCTTGGATTGAACTCAGAACCTTTGGGTAAGTGTAAACTTTGATACAACGTCTAGGACCACTCGGCCATAGTACAATTCTTCGTTGGTGTTTGATAATATTAAACATATGTTGTTATTCAAGGTTTTCTCTCTCTATCAGAGGTGTCCAAATTGCATTCAGCTCTATGCTTGGTTTGCTCAGTAATTTGTTATTGGGTGGGATTGAAACCGCTATCGTCAGACAATGTTCATTTGGAACCGTAGAGATTAACCGTCTCTATCAACTGCGCCACGGGCCCCAAAGGGCGATCAAGGTTGGATTCTTTGATCTTATAAATCCACGTTATCTGATCTTTCATAGTCGGGTCCGTACCGATTGGTATATAGAT
>NC_136518.1:29192368-29194868 GCF_053919585.1 Euprymna scolopes
AACTTTGATACAACGTCTAGGACCACTCGGCCATTGGACAATTCTTAGTTGGTTTTTGTTAATATTAAACATATGTTGTTATTCAAGGTTTTCTCTCTCTATCAGAGGCGTCCAAATTGCATTCAGCTCTATGCTTGGTTTGCTCAGTAGGTTGTTATTGGGTGGGATTGAAACCGCTATCGTCAGACATTGTTCATTTGGAACCGTAAAGATTAAACGTCTCTATCAACTGTGCCACGGGCCCCGAAGGGCGATCAAGGTTGGATTCTTTGATCTTATAAATCCACCTTATCTGATCTTTCATAGTCGGGTCCGTACCGATTGGTATATAGATATAAAATCGACCATATTGGTATATATATATATATTTTATTCCTTACTATTGTCTGTATTTTAGAGGGGTTTTCATTAATTGAGATTGTCGGACTGACTTCCACACCTTGGATTGAACTCAGAACCTTTGGGTAAGTGTAAACTTTGATACAACGTCTAGGACCACTCGGCCATAGTACAATTCTTCGTTGGTGTTTGTTAATATTAAACATATATACCGATTGGTATATAGATATAAAATCGACCCGATTGGTATATATATATATATTTTATTCCTTACTATTGTCTGTATTTTAGAGGCGTTTTCATTAATTGGGATTGTCGGACTGACTTCCACACCTTGGATTGAACTCAGAACCTTTGGGTAAGTGTAAACTTTGATACAACGTCTAGGACCACTCGGCCATTGGACAATTCTTAGTTGGTTTTTGTTAATATTAAACATATGTTGTTATTCAAGGTTTTCTCTCTCTATCAGAGGCGTCCAAATTGCATTCAGCTCTATGCTTGGTTTGCTCAGTAGGTTGTTATTGGGTGGGATTGAAACCGCTATCCTCAGACATTGTTCATTTGGAACAGTAGAGATTAAACGTCTGTATCAACTGTGCCACGGGCCCCGAATGGCGATCAAGGTTGGATTCTTTGATCTTATAAATCCACGTTATCTGATCTTTCATAGTCGGGTCCGTACCGATTGGTATATAGATATAAAATCGACCATATTGGTATATATATATATATATATATATATATATATATATATATTATTCCTTACAATTGTCTGTATTTTTTAGGGGTTTTCATTAATTGAGATTGTCGGACCGACTTCCACACCTTGGATTGAACTCAGAACCTTTGTGTAAGTGTAAACTTTGACACAACATTTAGGACCACTCGGCCATAGGACAATTCTTAGTTGGTTTTTGTTAATGTAAAACCCATGTTGTTATTCAAGGTTTTCTCTCTCTATCAGAGGCGTCCAAATTGCATTCAGCTCTATGCTTGGTTTGCTCAGTAGGTTTTTATTGGGTGGGATTGAAACCGCTATCGTCAGACAATGTTCATTTGGAACCGTAGAGATTAAACGTCTCTATCAACTGCGCCACGGGCCCCGAAGGGCGATCAAGGTTGGATTCTTTGATCTTATAAATCCACGTTATCTGATCTTCCATAGTCGGGTCCGTACGTATATAGATATAAAATCGACCAGATATATATATATATATTTTATTCCTTACTATTGTCTGTATTTTAGAGGCGTTTTCATTAATTGAGATTGTCGGACTCAGAACCTTTGGGTAAGTGTAAACTTTGATACAACGTCTAGGACCACTCGGCCATTGGACAATTCTTAGTTGGTTTTTGTTAATATTAAACATATGTTGTTATTCAAGGTTTTCTCTCTCTATCAGAGGCGTCCAAATTGCATTCAGCTCTATGCTTGGTTTGCTCAGTAGGTTGTTATTGGGTGGGATTGAAACCGCTATCGTCAGACATTGTTCATTTGGAACCGTAGAGATTAAACGTCTCTATCAACTGTGCCACGGGCCCCGAAGGGCGATCAAGGTTGGATTCTTTGATCTTATAAATCCACGTTATCTGATCTTTCATAGTCGGGTCCGTACCGATTGGTATATCAAAATCGACCATATTGGTATATATATATATATATATATATATATATATATATTTTATTCCTTACTATTGTCTGTATTTTTTAGGGGTTTTCATTAATTGAGATTGTCGGACCGACTTCCACACCTTGGATTGAACTCAGAACCTTTGTGTAAGTGTAAACTTTGACACAACATCTAGGACCACCGTGCCATAGGACAATTCTTAGTCCCATGTTGTTATTCAAGGTTTTCTCTCTCTATCAGAGGCGTCCAAATTGCATTCAGCTCTATGCTTGGTTTGCTCAGTAGGTTGTTATTGGGTGGGATTGAAACCGCTATCGTCAGACAATGTTCATTTGGAACCGTAGAGATTAAACGTCTCTATCAACTGCGCCACGGGCCCCGAAGGGCGATCAAGGTTGGATTCTTTGATCTTATAAATCAACGTTATCTGATTATTCATAGTCGGGTCCGTACGTATATAGATATAAAATCGACCAGATATATATATATATATTTTATTCCTTACTATTGTCTGTATTTTAGAGGCG
>NC_136518.1:29204868-29267368 GCF_053919585.1 Euprymna scolopes
GTGTAAACTTTGACACAACATCTAGGACCACCGTGCCATAGGACAATTCTTAGTCCCATGTTGTTATTCAAGGTTTTCTCTCTCTATCAGAGGCGTCCAAATTGCATTCAGCTCTATGCTTGGTTTGCTCAGTAGGTTGTTATTGGGTGGGATTGAAACCGCTATCGTCAGACAATGTTCATTTGGAACCGTAGAGATTAAACGTCTCTATCAACTGCGCCACGGGCCCCGAAGGGCGATCAAGGTTGGATTCTTTGATCTTATAAATCCACCTTATCTGATCTTTCCGTACCGATTTAGATATAAAATCGACCCGATATATATTTTATTCCTTACTATTGTCTGTATTTTAGAGGGGTTTTCATTAATTGAGATTGTCGGACTGACTTCCACACCTTGGATTGAACTCAGAACCTTTGGGTAAGTGTAAACTTTGATACAACGTCTAGGACGGCTCGGCCATTGGACAATTCTTAGTTGGTTTTTGTTAATGTTTTTGTTAACCTATGTTGTTATTCAAGGTTTTCTCTCTATATTTTTACATAGATAATTTCCAATTTGCGGCAAAGGCTTGGCTGAGCGCATAGACCTCGTGTAATTTCTGTTGCTTTTGCTCCTGCTGGGAACCCTGCCAAAAATTTGCAACACCGTCAATGTCGGCATCCAAAGGAAAAACGGCATCATATTCCACAGATTGAAATGGCCACACTTTCCACAGTTAGACTGTTGAAAGTGTGACTGTGGAAATGGCCATAATTTCCATAATGGCATTGTGTAGAGTTGCCACGTTCGATCCCTGCTGTTTTCACTCATTTAATTAGAGGGCACACACATCAGCCCAAGGACGGGGCGGACTTTTTGTTTGGTACGACGGCCCTTGGGGGGGGGGGGGGGCAAGCCATTGTTAATCCACGTTTGCCGTTCATCATCCGATAACCGATTCCTTGATGGTTGACCACTTTCAAGGCGCCGTCCAGAGTATGATAAAAACACCAATGGGTGTTTCTATCATATCTGCATGAAAATCAGTCTCGTCGAAAGTTCCTCACATCGGGTTGTTGCCGATTCTGTCAACTGTCCACGCCGATTTTGTCCACCTGTCGTACCCGAGAAGAATCTGTCTCCACAACCAGGGCTCACACGGCAGGCCCGTTGTTGATGCTTGCGCGGACAATCAAACGCCCATAATGAAAAACGGCATCCCAGTGGATGCCGTTTTTCTATTGGATGACGTTAGGACAAGGTGCAAAAAAGGTTTGAACTGAAGACCCAATATGATTTTCTCTGCTGCATGGCTGTTTTCGAAATGGACAATTTTCCTAGATTACCTTTGCAATCGAAATTAAATCGGACATAATAAACGATTATTGGAGCAATTGCATACCGACCGTTCCAGATATCCCAGACACTAGCAACCAGCATCGCTATTTAATGTTTCCTTTCCTATGTAAGTTAACGGGAGGGTAACTATTTTCCTTAATAATTATTTATTGTCCGTTTTCGCAGCAAAAAACAGGCATGACACAAAAAGGCACCGATGCGCATATTTTCCTTCCTGTTCGACGACACGAATTATAATTGTAAAATTATTTTAGGTCTCAGAGTATTTCGCTTCTTGCTGCAAATTATTATTATTTGGGTCAGTTTTGTGCAAATTTTAATAAGCAGGATAAGAAGGATGTTTTTTTTTAACAATAAAAACTTTTTTCTTAAATTTATAACTTGATCGCCCTTCGGGGCCCGTGGCGCAGTTGATAGAGACCTTTAATCTCTAGGGTTCCAAATGAACATTGTCTGATTTAAAATATTTTTTTTCTTATTTTTTTTGGAACACTTTCTACGTTTTCTATTACTTGAATCATTTGAAATTCATTTGAAATTCAAAAATTCATTTGAAATTCCAAAATTCAAAAATTTTACATATATTAAAATATAAATTATAAATACAAATTGTTATTTTAAAAATACAATTAGAAACACAAATTACAAAATACGAATTAGAAATATAAATTACAAAATACAAATTTAAAAATACAAATTGTAATTTTTGAAAAAATTGTCGATCTTCCGACAAAATAATGATTTGAAAGAAGTGTCTGCGCGGCGTTCGAAAGAAGTGGCTAATCGTTAAAACACAAATTGAGAATCAAGATTGCGACCGCATGTGGAAAAAAAAGTCTCGTGGAATTTTGGGGACAGGAAAGCGGGAGGACACACGATTTTTAGTTCGGTTCGTTAACAAAAACGACTCGGTTGAAAGTAGAGTTTTAACGAACAAGCTATTTTCGGCATGACGTCAGGATTCCCCTGTTGGATCGCAGTAGCACTGATCACTCAGTGTAGGAATGGGGTATGAAATGCGTGGTCCCAATGCGCCTCACTAGGGGATGTAGCAGAAAAAGCTATCGGTCCTTTTTGGACAGGGCTCGCTGTGCGCCTTTGTTGCAGGAGTGTGGAAGATCTGCTTCGTCCCAAGATGACGAGATGTTTCGGAAGCAGGCAATAAAGAAAAGCAACACTAACAAGCGACAGGTTGGATTGCAAGATAATAAGTGTGTCCCCGTCTTTCGTCTTTCGTCTTTCGCAGTGCCGTCTTTCGTCTTTCGTCGTTCAGTGGTGCGTCAGCTGTCATCTGTGTTCTGTAAAAGTGCAAAAACGGAAACTGATAGAGGACAGCGCACTGTAAGCAATACACATTAATGCTGCTGAGAGAATTCACTAGCCTCACTGCGTACATGTGCAGTGGTAGATGAGATATATCCTCTTCATTAATTAATTCACTAGCCGCTTGTCCGGATTTGTCATTATCCGCGCAAGCATCAACGATGGGCCTGCCGTGTGAGCCCTGGTTGTGGAGGAAGATTCTTGTCGGGTACGACCTACTCCAGGTGGACAAAATCGGCTTGGATAGAATCGGCACTAACCCGATGTGAGGAACTTTCGACGAGACTGATTTTTATGCAGAGTATGATAGAAACTTCCATCTGGACAGCGCCTTGAAAGTGGTCAACCATTAAGGAATCGGTTATCGGATGATGAACTGCAAACGTGGATTAACAATGGCTTGCCCCCCCCTGCGAGAGGGCCGTCGTACAAGAGACTACCCCGTACGGCTAGGGCTGATGTGTGTGCACTCTAATTAAATGAGTGGAAACAGCAGGGATCGAACGTGGCGACCTACGCAGGGCCATTGTGGAAATTATGGCCATTTCCACAGTCACACTTTCCATATTGTTCCTCCAATTTCCACATACTGAAATGGCCACACTGGCTATGGTTCGTCTACATTTGGCACCAGGCAATCATTCATGCTATCCGGCATCAAGACAAGATGAGGTAGGGCAACAGGGCTTTGGACTGGTAGAGAGCAAAAGTTCTAATTTCTTTGCTGGAGAGATGGTAGGCAATTTCCCTGTGTGCTCAGGGTGGGTGGCAGCCTGAAAAAGACGTGCAACAGTCGTGTCGTCGGGGTGAGTACACGATCGAGCATGCTGCAAGGGTGATGACCCCGTTCAGTGGTGCGTCAGCTGTCATCCGTATTCTCTGAAAGAGGTAGGTTCACAGATAAAGTTCTGACGAATATGTTTTTTCATAACATGGAATTAATTTTTGAGACGAGCAGTAAGGAAATTCGAAGTTCCTATCCGTCGCGGATAAAAAAGATGAAAAATAAAAGCCTAATAAAAATGAGAAGTAATTACTAAAAAATGAATTCCAACTAATATCATTACAAACCCGACTATGGGAGATCAGAAACCTTGAATTGTCTGCGATTACGATTGGCAAAAAGGAGGCCGAAACGTTAAAAAAAATAAACGATGTAAAAAAAACATAAATAAAAAAGAAAGCTTTCTTGAATAAGAAACCAGCAGGAAAAATGTGTTTAAAAATGTCCAAAATACAAAAATTTTTAACGGGCTCATCGACACTTTATCAGAAAACATGAAAATGCATGTCACTAAATGTTTTTTCTAAGGCTGCTGTGTAAATTCCAAGAGATAACCTTTGTATCTTTGTGGAATCGAATAACTCGAAAATTAAAACCATCGGCAACAGAAAATCAACTATTATTTAAAAAATCTGTAACAACTTCCTGGCAACTCATGCAACACAAACCGTTTTTTCAGACGCGAGCAGAACGAAATTACAAGAGTCTGCCAAAATAGACAAATGAAAAAGTGTGAAGCACTTCAAACATCCAAGACAACTCTTCAACTCTTCAGCCGACCACCGCATGGTGGTCTACAAGTGTGATTTTATGACTTCGCTGCTTTTCCAGATCGAGTGGAGAATTGATGGAGATTGATACCATGCTGATGTTTTGCGGTCTACACGATGCTGATTTGGCCGTACGTGAAGTTTTTCCGGAATACACTGCCGCTTTGTTTTTCATCCTTATTTTTATAAGACAAGGATAAAACAACAGAGTCCGCTTTTTTCTTTTTTAGCTGATAATTGATTTCGTCGACATGTATATATTCGTTAAAAAAGATCAAATCAGACCTTACCTATGTTAGGTTTCTTGTATACTTTTTTTTTCTTCAAAGAACTTATGTTTTGTATACTTAACTACATAAGTACAAAGGGAAATCTGCAAATGACGCAAAAAATTTGTCCTCAACTGTTTTTCGACCCGCTGGAAAATATTTTGCCATTTGAAAAATTGAAACTTTTTTTTAGGCGTATTCCCAAAATTCTCCACGAGCCGTATTTTGTCAGGTAGAAATTCATAATTTACAAAGGCACTTGGTTTTCCCGTTTGAGTAAGTTCATAGAATATCGGCTGGGTTTATTCGGCTAATTTTTACTATCTTTTTTTGGGAAGCCTGGATGTCTTGTGGCACTTCACAGGCTTCCCAATTTATTATTTTTCTAGATTCGATGAAACAACCCAATTTTGTAACAATTGCAAATGGTCACAATTTTCAGAAAAATAAATTGCATAAATGTACAATTTTTGCAATTTTGCTTGAAGCTTAATCAAACAAATACAACGACTACAAAAACACGCCGAACAAACAGAAAACACGCCGAATCTGTCGCAATCAAAGCTATTTAAAAATGGCTTTGATTGCGACAGAAAGAGTTGTTTAAAAAAATACTCCACGGCATACATACGGCCACGACGAAAACGGTCCAACTGATTAGTTTTTCACAAGTACAAGAGCGATTAACAATGGCTTCTGTTACAAGTTTGACCGGGATTTTTTAACTCCACAATTGGTCATAAAGGTTTCTTTCTGTTGGGCTTCGTTGCCTTCCAACTGTGCTCTGCACTCAGCGCTAGTGTTTTCATTTTCCCTTGTCCGTTAGATTTTTATCTTAATATTTGACGATAAATTATTATTGATAAGACGCTTATCCGTTATTTATTAGTGCGCCATTTAACAATCGGAAACACAGCACGCATATGTCGCCGTTTGTGAGCAAAGCAGCAGCAGATCAAAAAGCTGACACCCACTCTAGTGTCCAATTTTGTCGAAACAATTTATTCGAAAAATAATATAATGCGATTTACTGAATTTTAAGATGACAGAGATTCGAGACGGAATCAACCACCCATCGACAAAATCACATGCAATCTCCAATAACCTTGCCTCCTAAGTTTAATTTTTATTGCGGACTTTATTATAAAAATAAAATTTTTGTTTATAAAAATAAAAATTAACATATAATGCACATCATAAAAAATAAATTCCAATTAAGGAATTGATTGAGATTGTCAGATTGACGTGTCACAAAGTTTTGGCCGGTGTTTTGTATCGAACTGGGAAACCGTTTGTTAGGAGTCTCAAACCCAACCCTTTATTACAGACTCCATAGTTGCTGATTCTCTATTTTCAATGTTAGTTTATTTTCACTGCCTTCGTTCAGCACCTTTTGGTAACTGTAAACTTGGATACAACGCATTGACGTTGTATCCAAAAACCTTGGTACTCAAGGTTTTCTATCAGAGGTGTCCAAATTGCATTCAGCTCTTTAGATGTTATGTCCGAGCATGTGAGCTGTTTCTTTAAGTTTTCTCACTTTCCTGTTTATTATTTTTACTTCATCGATGGTCCCCTCCTCTTAATCCAGACATGGTTGGCTAAACATAATTTTTCTGTCTCCCTTCTGTTTCTGTCTTAGTTACCGCTTTTCGGTGTTCTTTAAGGGGGCGGCATGTAAACCTTTCTGCAACTGCATGGGATGGAGTATATGCAGTCTTTGGTCATGTTCTCATCCATGCGGGGCTTCATTCGTCTGAGTGCTGACTCGCTTTTGAATACCGTCCTGATGTTGTAAGGGGCACATATTCTCTGAATCTTTTCGGAGACGCCTCATGGTCTGGATGTCTTCCTGTTATGCCAGAGTATGAACGTATCGGAGCTAAACCTTCGAAGTATTCCATGATTTATAAGATCAATCATTATAATGGCGAACCGATAGCTCCTCTTACAAGAAAGTTCTAAAGTAGGTTGTTTCTGTTACAATAGTACACATATGTGCGCTCTTCTATGGAAAGGGCCGCAGCTAGTTTTTCTGGAATTACTGCTAGTGCCTCACTAGTTGGGACATCCAGGAAGACATCCAGGCTCTCCTAGACCATGTGAACACAAAAGGGATATCGATACAGTTCACAATGGTGAAAAAAAAATGATAACCAACTGGCCTTCCCTGATATACTCATATCACGAAAAGAGCATCCGTATATCGCAAGCTAACCTTCACTGGACAAAACCTAAACTTCAACTCCCATCACCCATACAGTATGGAATCGCACGCTGCTTACAACATCGAGCAGAGACAATAATTAGCGACACCATTACATACCAGCAAGAAATGGTCAGGTTGAAGAATACCCTCCGATAGCATACTATCCACCAGACAGTATAAGAATGAAACCCAAAAACTTCCAACGGTCTGCTTACGAGGCATCTCCGAAAAGATTCAGATGTGCCCCCTACAACATCAGGACGGTATTGAAGAGCGAGTCAACACTCAGACGACCAGGTGGTACGAGTGAAGCCCCGCAATGCCAAAAACTGTCTATACATATATATATCCCATGCAGTTGCAAAAAGTTTTACAAAGTTTTACAAAGTTTTACAAAGTTTACAAAGTAAGGGTGGAAAAATACCGAAAAGCGGTAACTAAAGGGAAGATAGAAAAATCGGGAATAGCCAACGATGTCCGATGGAGAGGGGGGACCATCGCCCCCTATGGGATGAATAATAAACAGAAAAATTGAATTAAAGAAAGAGATCACATGCTCGAACAAAACAACCTACTGAGCATAGAGCTGAATGCAATTTGGACACCTCTGATAGAGAGAGAAAACCTTGAATAACAACATAGGTTTAACATTAACAAAAACCAACTAACAAAAACCTTAACATTAACAAAAACCTTAACATTAACAAAAACCAACATTAACAAAAACCAACTTGTCCTATGGCCGAGTGGTCCCAAACGTTGTATCAAAGGTTCTGAGTTCAATCCAAGATGAGGAAGTCAGTCCGACAATCTCAATCAATTGAAAACACATCAAAAATACAGACGGGTCGATTATTTACTTATATACCAATCAGTACGGACCCGACTATGGAAGATCAGATATTCCAACCTTGATCGCCCTTTGGAGAGAGAAAACCTTGAATAACAACATAGGTTCAATATTAACAAAAACCAACTAAGAATTGTCCTATGGCCGAGTGGTCCTAGACGTTGTATCAAAGTTTACACTTACCCAAAGGTTCTGAGTTCAATCCAAGTTGAGGAAGTCAGTCCGACAATCTCAATTAATGAAAATTGTAAGGAATGATATATATATATACCAATCTGGTCGATTTTATATCTATATACCAATCGGTTCGGACCCGACTATCGAAGATCAGATAAGATCAAAGAATCCAACCTTGATCGCCCTTCGGGTCCCGTGGCGCAGTTGATAGAGACGTTGAATCTACGGTTCCAAATAAACGTTTTCTGAAGATAGCGGTTTCAATCCCACCCAAAGCGTGCCAGAGGTTAAATGGTCAAAAATGTGGTGAGACAGCAACAACTACGGATGGCAGTGATTGGCTGAGAATGCAGTTAGAAGATTCGAAATTCCTATACGTCGGGGTTACCACATGTCGAAGGCCAGAGGAAGTTGGCCGAAACGTTGTGAACCAATTAAAGATCACAAAAACAACAACTAATAAAGATGAGACTAGTAGTCCGAAATAAAAATAAAAATGAACATATAATGCTCATCTCAAAAAATGAATTCAAATCAAGAAATATATACCAATCGGTACGGACTCGACTATGGAAGATCAGATAACGTGGATTTATAAGATCAAAGAATCCAACCTTGATGTCCCTTCGGGGCCCGTGGCGCAGTTGATAGAGACGTTTAATCTCTACGCTTCCAAATGAACATTGTCTGACGATAGCGGTTTCAATCCCACCCAATAACAACCTACTGAGCAAACCAAGCAAAGAGCATAATGCAATTTGGACACCTCTGATAGAGATAGAAAACCTTGAATAACAACATAGGTTTAATATTAACAAAAACCAACTAAGAATTGTCCTATGGCCGAGTGGTCCTAGACGTTGGATCAAAGTTTACACTTACCCAAAGGTTCTGAGTTCAATCCAAGTTGAGGAAGTCAGTCCGACAATCTCAATTAATGAAAACCCCTCAAAAATACAGACAATTGTAAGGAATAATATATATATATATATATATATATTATTCCTTACAATTGTCTGTATATCGACCAGATTGGTATATATATATATATATATATATATATACCAATCTGGTCGATTTTATATCTGTATACCAATCGGTACGGACCCGAGTATGGAAGATCAGATAAGGTGGATTTATAAGATCAAAGAATCCAACCTTTATCGCCCTCGGGGCCCGTGGCGCAGTTGATAGAGACGTTTAATCTCTACGCTTCCAAATGAACATTGTCTGACGATAGCGGTTTGAATCCCACCCAATAACAACCTTCTGAGCAAACCAAGCAAAGAGCTGAATGCAATTGGGCACCTCTGATAGAGAGAGAAAACCTTGAATAACAACATAGGTTTAATATTAACAAAAACCAACTAAGAATTGTCCTATGGCCGAGTGGTCCTAGACGTTGTATCAAAGTTTACACTTACCCAAAGGTTCTGAGTTCAATCCAAGTTGAGGAAGTCAGTCCGACAATCTCAATTAATGAAAACCCCTCAAAAATACAGACAATTGTAAGGAATAATATAAATATATATATACCAATCTGGTCGATTTTATATCTATATACCAATCGGTACGGACCCGACTATGGAAGATCAGATAAGATCAAAGAATCCAACCTTGATCGCCCTTCGGGTCCCGTGGCGCAGTTGATAGAGACGTTGAATCTACGGTTCCAAATAAACATTTTCTGAAGATAGCGGTTTCAATCCCACCCAAAGCGATAGAGAGAGAAAACCTTGAATAGCAACATAGGTTTAATATTAACAAAAACCAACTAAGAATTGTCCTATGGCCGAGTGGTCCTAGACGTTGTATCAAAGTTTACACTTACCCAAAGGTTCTGAGTTTAATCCAAGTTGAGGAAGTCAGTCCGACAATCTCAAATGGTCAAAAATGTGGTGAGACAGCAACAACTACGGATGGCAGTGATTGGCTGAGAATGCAGTTAGAAGATTCGAAATTCCTATACGTCGGGGTTACCACATGTCGAAGGTCAGAGGAACTTGGCCGAAACGTTGTGAACCAATTAAAGATCAAAAAACAACTAATAAAGATGAGACTGTGTAAATAAAAATAAAAATGAACATATAATGCTCATCTCAAAAAATGAATTCCAATTAAGGAATAATATATGTACCAATAGGTACGGACTTGCTTATGGAAGATCAGATAACGTGGATCAAAGAATCCAACCTTGATGTCCCTTCGGGGCCCGTGGCGCAGTTGATAGAGACGTTTAATCTCTATGGTTCCAAATGAACATTGTCTGACGATAGCGGTTTCAATCCCACCCAATAACAACCTAATTAGCAAACCAAGCAAAGAGCATAATGCAATTTGGACACCTCTGATAGAGAGAGAAAACCTTGAATAACAACATAGGTTTAATATTAACAAAAACCAACTAAGAATTGTCCTATGGCCGAGTGGTCCTAGACGTTGTATCAAAGTTTACACTTACCCAAAGGTTCTGAGTTTAATCCAAGTTGAGGAAGTCAGTCCGACAATCTCAATTAATAAAAACCCCTCAAAAATACAGACAATTGTAAGGAATAATATATATATATATATATATATATATATATATATATATATATATATATATATATATATATATATATATATATATATATATATATACCAATCTGGTCGATTTTTTATCTATATACCAATCGGTACGAACCCGACTATGGAAGATCAGATAAGATCAAAGAATCCAACCTTGATCGCCCTTCGGGGCCCGTGGCGCAGTTGATAGAGACGTTGAATCTACGGTTCCAAATAAACATTTTCTGAAGATAGCGGTTTCAATCCCACCCAAAGCGTGCCAGAGATTAAATGGTCAAAAATGTGGTGAGACAGCAACAACTACGGATGGCAGTGATTGGCTGAGAATGCAGTTAGAAGATTCAAAATTCCTATACGTCGGGGTTACCACATGTCGAAGGCCAGAGGAAGTTGGCCGAAACGTTGTGAACCAATTAAAAATAAAAAAACAACAACTAATAAAGATGAGACTAGTAGTCCGAAATAAAAATAAAAATGAACATATAATGCTCATCTCAAAAAATGAATTCCAATTAAGGAATAATATATATACCAATCGGTACGGACTCGACTATGGAAGATCAGATAACGTGGATTTATAAGATCAAAGAATCCAACCTTGATCGCCCTTCGGGGCCCGTGGCGCAGTTGATAGAGACGTTTAATCTCTACGGTTCCAAATGAACATTGTCTGACGATAGCGGTTTCAATCCCACCCAACACCCTACTGAGCAAACCAAGCAAAGAGCTGCATGCAATTGGACACCTCTGATAGAGAGAGAAAACCTTGAATAACAACATAGGTTTAATATTAACAAAACCCAACTAAGAATTGTCCTATGGCCGAGTGGTCCTAGACGTTGTATCAAAGTTTACACTTACCCAAAGGTTCTGAGTTCAATCCACCGTGAGGAAGTCAGTCCGACAATCTCAATTAATGAAAACCCCTCAAAAATACAGACAATTGTAAGGAATAATATATATATATATATATATATATATATATATATATATATATATGTATATATATATATATATATATACTAATCTGGTCGATTTTATATCTGTATACCAATCGGTACGGACTCGACTATGGAATATCAGGTAACGTGGATTTATAAGATCAAAAAATCCAACCTTTATCGCCCTCGGGGCCCGTGGCGCAGTTGATTGAGACGTTTAATCTCTACGGTTCCAAATGAACATTGTCTGACGATAGCGGTTTCAATCCCACCCAATAACAACCTAATTAGCAAACCAAGCAAAGAGCATAATGCAATTTGGACACCTCTGATAGAGAGAGAAAACCTTGAATAACAACATAGGTTTAATTTTAACAAAAACCAACTAAGAATTGTCCTATGGCCGAGTGGTCCTAGACGTTGTATCAAAGTTTACACTTACCCAAAGGTTCTGAGTTCAATCCAAGTTGAGGAAGTCAGTCCGACAATCTCAATTAAGGAAAACCCCTCAAAAATACAGACAATTGTAAGGAATAATATATATATATATATATATATATATATATATATATATATACCAATCTGGTCGATTTTTTATTTATATACCAATCGGTACGAACCCGACTATGGAAGATCAGATAAGATCAAAGAATCCAACCTTGATCGCCCTTCGGGGCCCGTGGCGCAGTTGATAGAGACGTTGAATCTACGGTTCCAAATAAACATTTTCTGAAGATAGCGGTTTCAATCCCACCCAAAGCGTGCCAGAGATTAAATGGTCAAAAATGTGGTGAGACAGCAACAATTACGGATGGCAGTGATTGGCTGAGAATGCAGTTAGAAGATTCAAAATTCCTATACGTCGGGGTTACCACATGTCGAAGGCCAGAGGAAGTTGGCCGAAACGTTGTGAACCAATTAAAAATAAAAAAACAACAACTAATAAAGATGAGACTAGTAGTCCGAAATAAAAATAAAAATGAACATATAATGCTCATCTCAAAAAATGAATTCCAATTAAGGAATAATATATATACCAATCGGTACGGACTCGACTATGGAAGATCAGATAACGTGGATTTATAAGATCAAAGAATCCAACCTTGATCGCCCTTCGGGGCCCGTGGCGCAGTTGATAGAGACGTTTAATCTCTACGGTTCCAAATGAACATTGTCTGACGATAGCGGTTTCAATCCCACCCAACACCCTACTGAGCAAACCAAGCAAAGAGCTGCATGCAATTGGACACCTCTGATAGAGAGAGAAAACCTTGAATAACAACATAGGTTTAATATTAACAAAACCCAACTAAGAATTGTCCTATGGCCGAGTGGTCCTAGACGTTGTATCAAAGTTTACACTTACCCAAAGGTTCTGAGTTCAATCCACCGTGAGGAAGTCAGTCCGACAATCTCAATTAATGAAAACCCCTCAAAAATACAGACAATTGTAAGGAATAATATATATATATATATATATATATATATATATATATATATATGTATATATATATATATATATACTAATCTGGTCGATTTTATATCTGTATACCAATCGGTACGGACTCGACTATGGAATATCAGGTAACGTGGATTTATAAGATCAAAAAATCCAACCTTTATCGCCCTCGGGGCCCGTGGCGCAGTTGATTGAGACGTTTAATCTCTACGGTTCCAAATGAACATTGTCTGACGATAGCGGTTTCAATCCCACCCAATAACAACCTAATTAGCAAACCAAGCAAAGAGCATAATGCAATTTGGACACCTCTGATAGAGAGAGAAAACCTTGAATAACAACATAGGTTTAATTTTAACAAAAACCAACTAAGAATTGTCCTATGGCCGAGTGGTCCTAGACGTTGTATCAAAGTTTACACTTACCCAAAGGTTCTGAGTTCAATCCAAGTTGAGGAAGTCAGTCCGACAATCTCAATTAAGGAAAACCCCTCAAAAATACAGACAATTGTAAGGAATAATATATATATATATATATATATATATATATATATATATATATATATACCAATCTGGTCGATTTTTTATTTATATACCAATCGGTACGAACCCGACTATGGAAGATCAGATAAGATCAAAGAATCCAACCTTGATCGCCCTTCGGGGCCCGTGGCGCAGTTGATAGAGACGTTGAATCTACGGTTCCAAATAAACATTTTCTGAAGATAGCGGTTTCAATCCCACCCAAAGCGTGCCAGAGATTAAATGGTCAAAAATGTGGTGAGACAGCAACAATTACGGATGGCAGTGATTGGCTGAGAATGCAGTTAGAAGATTCAAAATTCCTATACGTCGGGGTTACCACATGTCGAAGGCCAGAGGAAGTTGGCCGAAACGTTGTGAACCAATTAAAAATAAAAAAACAACAACTAATAAAGATGAGACTAGTAGTCCGAAATAAAAATAAAAATGAACATATAATGCTCATCTCAAAAAATGAATTCCAATTAAGGAATAATATATATACCAATCGGTACGGACTCGACTATGGAAGATCAGATAACGTGGATTTATAAGATCAAAGAATCAAACCTTGATGTCCCTTCGGGGCCCGTGGCGCAGTTGATAGAGACGTTTAATCTCTACGGTTCCAAATGAACATTGTCTGACGATAGCGGTTTCAATCCCACCCAACACCCTACTGAGCAAACCAAGCAAAGAGCTGCATGCAATTGGACACCTCTGATAGAGAGAGAAAACCTTGAATAACAACATAGGTTTAATATTAACAAAAACCAACTAAGAATTGTCCTATGGCCGAGTGGTCCTAGACGTTGTATCAAAGTTTACACTTACCCAAAGGTTCTGAGTTCAATCCAAGGTGAGGAAGTCAGTCCGACAATCTCAATTAATGAAAACCCCTCAAAAATACAGACAATTGTAAGGAATAATATATATATATATATATATATATATATATATATATATATATATATGTATATATATATATATACCAATCTGGTCGATTTTATATCTGTATACCAATCGGTACGGACCCGAATATGGAAGATCAGATAAGGTGGATTTATAAGATCAAAGAATCCAACCTTGATCGCCCTTCGGGGCCCGTGCCGCAGTTGATAGAGACGTTTAATCTCTACGGTTCCAAATGAACATTGTCTGACGATAGCGGTTTCAATCCCACCCAATAACAACCTACTGAGCAAACCAAGCAAAGAGCTGAATGCAATTGGACACCTCTGATGGAGAGAGAAAACCTTGAATAACAACATAGGTTTAATATTTACAAAAACCAACTAAGAATTGTCCTATGGCCGAGTGGTCCTAGACGTTGTATCAAAGTTTACACTTACCCAAAGGTTCTGAGTTCAATCCAAGGTGAGGAAGTCAGTCCGACAATCTCAATTAATGAAAACCCCTCAAAAATACAGACAATTGTAAGGAATAATATATATATATATATATATATATATATATATATATATTACATTTATATATATATATACATTTTTTACATATATTACAAATGAAAAAACCGGACTGGAGTGTGTGTATTCAGAGCAGTATGAAGGAAATTTATTACTGTTAGTTTACAAATTGTTTCAGAGGAAAAATCCAACTAGCATCGTCAGAATTCATAACTAAGTCATAAAATAAAATAAGAATGGAAAAATCGTAGATAAACGGAGTTAGAAAAGAAGGAAGAGGACGTTGGAATTTAAAGTATACAATAAGAGAGGGGTTTATAATTAAATTTTTTTAATTAAATAATTAATTTAAATTATGATTAATTATGTGTAAATTCTTATATACGTTTTTTTTAATTTATAATAATAATTAATTATAAATAACTGTAACTGCCTTAACAAACGCAATGCCCCCTCCAACAAAATTGTCTCTCAAAGCAACTTTTGTGCTTTTTACATTGGCCTCTTAAGCACCACGTTCAAATTAAGAGTGCATAAATGCTCCTTATAGTACCACCCAAATAGTACTTCATTAACTAACCACTATCTACTACTTACCCGAAACAACCTCACCCCAATTATTAGCTGGGAAATTCTGTAAATCACCCCATGTTATTTATGCTTAATTGAAAAATTACTGATTACTTATAGAGATAAACTAAATAAAAAAAACTGGAAAAAAAATCATAATTATAAATCCCAACTTCTCACCCTTCTAGTAGTATAACCCACCCCTAAGTCTAACACTAACGAACTTATATTCATTCTAAAAGAACCCCCACCTATTTACCCCCACCATTTTTTAGCTGCCTATCTCATTCTTGTACCCCCCCCTTTGCCTTATGTCATTATTTTAATGTTCACGCCTCATAGTTTCTTATTGGCTATTTCCATGGTTAATCTCGATCTCTAATGTTTCAATTACGTATTCAATTGGTATCCTCTGACTTGCTTCTCGGTCTACTTGTTAACAACTAACCATTTACTTCTACTTCAATTAATTATTTAATTTACCATCTACATACAATATTATATAATTTTCTTTTATATTTACCTCTTACTAATTCTCTCTACAATAATAAGCTTTACATATATTTACATATTTGTGTATGCATTTTATACATATTTAATACATGTGTATGTATTTGTGTTTTTTTGTTATCTACTTTCATTAATAATTATATGAATTTTTATTTATTATTTACTTACCTTATTTTTATTTATTATTTAATTACTTTATCAAAATAAACCTATAACGTATAAATCATCTATTATAAAAAATATATATATTAAATATATATATATATATATATATATATATATATAAATATATATATTAACTATATATATATTAAATATATATATATTTAATATATATATATATTTAATATATATATATATACTGAACATATATATACATATACGTAATATATATATACATACTTAAATATACGTATATAGTCAATATATATATATATGCTTTTAATGTATATATATTTAATTTATATATATATTTATTATGTATATAATATATGTATATATATATTTAATACATATACGTACATGTATATATAATATATAACTATTAAATAAATATTTGTATATATTACATATATACATACATATTAAAAATATATATATTATATATATATATATATTATATATATAGATATTTAATATATATATGTATAAAATATATATATATTTAATACATATATATATTTACCATATATATATTTAATATATATATATTTAATTTGTATATATATATTTAATACACACATATATATATTTATTATACATATATATGTGTATTAAATATATATATACAAATCAAATAAATATACATATATATTAAATATATATATGGTAAATAAATATATATATATATATATATATTTTATACATATATATATATAAAATATCTATATACATTTTACATAAAAAAAAAATATATATGTATTAAATATATATATTAAACATATACATATATATTATATATTATATATTATATTGAATATATATACCTATATGTATTTTAATTTTTTATGTATACATAAATTTTATATATATATCAAATATATATATCTATATTAAATATATATTATATATATATTAAATATATATAAATATATATAGATTTAATATGTATATATTATATATCATATATATTAAATATATATATATATTTAATATAGACATACATATATGAAATGTAGATATATTATATATATATATTCAATATAGATATATTATAAATATATATATTAAATATATATATACATAAATATATATATTAAATCTATATTAAATATATATTTATATATTGAATATATATATATACAACATATATATACATTGAATATATATATATTAAAAATATATATAAAATGTATATATATTTTAAACATATAACTTAAATATATATATATATTAGATATTTATATACACACTGATGTGTATATAAATTATATATATATATATACATACTAATATAGTAAATATATATATACATATATGGATATAAATTTATATGTATCCCTATATATATTACATATATATATATACCTATATATATTTAATATATATATACACACATATATATACATATATATATATATTAAATATCTATATGCATATATATATTGCATATGTATTAAATATTTATATATACATATAATATCTATATTTAATATATATATATATTGAATATATATATATTAAATATATACACATTACATAATTATTTTAAATATATATATATTCAATATATTTTAAATATATATATATGACATATATATATTACATATATATATTACATATTATATTATATTATTATAATTATATTACATATATAATTATATTATATTAAATATATTACATATATTACATATATTATTATGTTATTTTACATATATATTACATATTATATTATATTATATATATATTAAACATATGTATATATATACATATTTTACATATATATATTACATATATTTATGTATTTTACGTATATATATTTTTTACATATATATATTACACATATATATATATATTTTACATACATGTATAACATATATATAAATATTTTACATATATATATTACATATATTTACATATTTACATATATATATGTTAATATATCAAATATATATATATATATGTATTATATATATATATATATATATATATATAGGTTAAATATATGTATAAATGTAGATTAAATATACATAAATATCAATATATATACATAATAAATACATATTAAATATATATATACATATATATTAAATATATATATATACATATTAAACATAAACATATATTACCTATACATATAAAATATATATATACATATTATATATATATGTATATATTAAATATATATATATATAAAATATATATATTGAAACTATACATATTATACATATTATATATATTATATATATTATATATTATATATATATATTAAATATATATATAAATTAAATATGTATATATATAACATATACACATATATATATTAATATATATTAAATATATATATAATATATGTATATCATATATATCTTTTCTATATATACATAATATATATATATATATATTTAATACAGATACATTATATATATATATTAAATAAAGATAATTATATATATATTATATAACATATATATATATATATTACATATTATATTATATATATATTTCACACATATATATTACATATATACATATTTTACATATACATAAATATTTTACGTATATCTATATTACATATATATAAATATTTTACATATATATATTACATATATTTATATTTTTACATATATATATATTAATATATCAAATATATATGTATTGTATGCATATATATATTCAATACAGATATAATATCAATATATATTAAATAGTTATATACACTATACATATATATATAAAATCTATATTAAGTGTATATTTAAATATTGAATATATATATATATTCAATATATATACATTGAATATATATTAAATATGTATATATATAATTTGTAGATATTTTAAACATATATCTTAAATATATATATATTTTATATATATATACATATATACACAGATATAGTACACACATATATATATATATATGTATATACATATACGGATATTAAATTTATATATATCCATATATATATATTAAAGATATATATACCTACATATATATATTAAATATATATATATACATACATATATGTATATTAAATATCTATATACATTTATATGTAATATATATATATATATATTGAATATGTATTAATATGTACTTATTAATATATACTTATATATAATATATATATATATTTAATATATTCTTATTAATATATTCTTATTAATATATACTTATATATAATATATATATATTAAATACATGTATTTTGAATATATATATATTAAACATATATATATATACATTAAATATATATATATTAAATTTTAAATATCTATATATTACATATATATATATTACATATATATATATTACATATTGTATTATATTATTATTATATTACATATATTACATATATTAATTTATTATATCACATATTATTATATTACATATATTACATGTATTATTATATTATATTAACTATATATATTACATATTATATTATATTATATATATATTTTACATATATACATATGTTACATACATATATTATATATATTTTACATATATACATATGTTACATATATATATTATATATATGTATATTTTATATATATACATATGTTACATATATATATTATATATATATATATTACATATATACATATGTTACATATACATAAATATTTTACATCAATCTGTATTACATATATGTATATATTTTATATATATAAATATTACATATATTTACATATCTACTTATATATATTAATATATAAAATATCTATATGTTAATACATATATATATATATAGATTAAATATATATAGATAAAATATATATAGATTGAATATATATATCAATATAGATTAAATATATGTAAATACTCAATATATATATACATAATAAATACATATTAAATATATATATACATGTATATGTAATTTATTCATAAATATTACATATATATATAATAGCTATAAGTATTAAACATATATATATACATATTGTATTTATATATATTAAATATATATATATATGTATAAAATATATATATTAAAACTATATATCTAAAATATATATAATTAATACATATATATATATATATATATATATTGAATATATATATGTATACATAGATATATTTTAAATATATATATAAAATATGTATAAAAATATATATATAATATATTTATTGTATATATATATTAAATATATATATATTAAATATACATATTAAATATATATATTATATATCAAATATATATATATTAAACTACATATATATTAAATATACAAAAATATGTTACATATATATATATGTATTCAATATATAAACATCTATATTTTTTAATATATATATTAAATATATATATATATTAATATATATGTATATATTAAATATATATTTGTGTATATATTAAATACGTATGTATATATATATATGAACACTATATATGTATTTATTTAATATATATATTACATATATATATTACATATATAAATATATTACATGTATATATTTATACATATGTTTAATATATATATGTATATATTAAATATATTAAATATATATATATGTATTGATTATATATATATTACATATATTTTTATATTAAATATATATATATAAATATATATATATATTAAATATATTGGTATATTAAATATATACATAGTAAATATATATATATATATTAAATATATATATATATATATATTAAAGTTTATATTAACTATATATATATTAAATATATATAAAATATATATTACATATATATATATTTTATACATCTGTATTTCATATATACATATATTTAATATATATATTTATTTAATACATATATATACTGAACATATGTATATATTTTATATATATATATATTTAATTTATATACATATATAATATATATATTTTCTATATATATATATTTATGATATATATATATATATACGTATATGTATATCTGATATATACGTATATATACGTATATATATATATCTGATATATATATATATTTACATATATATATTTAATATATATACATATTTAATTTATATATATATATTTAATATGTATATAATATATATATATATGTATTTAATACACATACACATATATGTAATATATATATATTTACTATATATGTACATATATTTATTCAATATATATACGTATATATATATATATATCTGATATATATATATTTAAATATATATATTTTATATATATACATATTTAATTTATATATATATATTTAATATGTATATAATATATATATATATATATATATTTAATACACATACACATATATGTAATATATATATATTTACTATATATGTATATAATATATGCATATTAAATAAATATATGTATGTATTAAATACATAAATGTATATTAAATATATATATATATATATAGAATATATTAATATTTAATATATATATATTAAATATATATATATGTATTACATATATGTATTAAACATATATATGTGTATTAAAAATAGATATATATATTGTATACATATATATATATATATATATATATATATATATATATATATATATATATATATATACAAATAGGTATATTAATTTTTTTGTATATACATAGATATATATATAATATATATATATAAATATATATATATACATTAAATATGTACATATATTTATTCAATATATATATTAAATATACTTATGCATATATATATATATATATATATATATATATATGATTGATATATGAAATATATATCTATATATAAAATATATTTATTAAATACATATATATATTGTTAATATATATAGTATATATATATATATATAAAAATTATATATATATTAAATATATATATATGTATACAAAATATATGTATATTGAATATATATATATAAATTAAATATATATATATATATATATATTAAATACATACATATTGTATATATAAAAGATTTATTAATATATATGTGTAATATATATGTATTATATATCATATCTATATATACATTAAATAAATACATATATATATTAAATATAGAGATATTATATATATATTTTATATAGATGTATTATATATATATTCAATATATATATATCATAAATATATATATATTACATAGGTATATACCACATATATATATATATTAAATCTATATTATTCAATATATATATACATTGTATATATATATATAAAATGTATATATATTTTAAACACTTATCTTAAATATATATTTTAAATATATATATACATATAAATACACAGATATTATATAGACATACATAGAATGATATTAAATTTATATACATCCATATATATGTTGAATATATATATACCTCTATATATATATGAAATATATATATATACATATATTAAATATCCATATACATGTATATGTAATATATATATACATATATATCTCTTATATGTATTATATATATATATACATTTAATATATATATATATTTGTTTTAAATGTATATATATTAAATATCTTTTAAGTATATATATATATTAAATATATTGAATATATAAGTATATATATACCATATATATAATGTATATCTATATGTATATGTATTAAATATATCTATATATACATATATATATAAATATATATTTTAAATATGTATGTATATATGTATAAATATATATATATATATATATATATATATTTATACATATATACATACATATATATATGTATGTATATATGTATAAGTATATATATATATATACATATATATATAAATATATATTTTAAATATGTATGTATATATGTATAAATTATATATATATATATTAAATATATATATAATTAATATATGTATATCAAATATATAGATATGTATATAAATATATAAATATATATATTAAATATATAGATATATATTTATATATATATATGAAATATATATATTGAACATATGTATATTGAATATATATAGTGAACATATGTATATTAAATATATATATATAAATATATATGTATATATATGTATATTAAATATATATATATAAATATATATGTATATATATTAAATAGATATATATACAAAATACATATATATTAAATATTTATATTAAACATACGTATATATATTAAATATATATATATATATATATATATATATATATATATATTAAATATATATATGAAATATATATATATATATTAAATATTTATATTAAACATATGTATATATATATTAAATATATATATATATATGAGATATATATATATATAATGTATATATATATTAAATATATTATCAAATAGATATATATAAGGTATATATATATGTATATTATATTTATAGTAAATATATATTTTAAATATATATATATATACGAAGTATGTATATATATATGTAATATATATATATATATATGTTAAATATATTTATTCATACATATTAAATATATATATCTACCATATATATACATATATATTAAATATATATATATAATTATATATATATATATCAAATTAGTATATATTAAATATATATACATAATGAATATCTATATATATATTAAATATATATATTATATATTAAATATATAATAAATATATATGTTATATATTAAATATATATTAAATATGTATATTAATTATATATATATATAACTTATACGTAATATGTATATAAATTATATCCATCTATATATATTAAATATATATATATACAATACATATGTAAATATATTTAATATATATATGTAATAAATATATAAATATATCTTATAGATGTATATATAATATCTATATATCTATATATAATATATATGTATATTATATATATATATGTTGAGTATATATATTTTAAATATATATATATATATATCTATATTAAATATATATATCTATTACACATATACATACGTATATATAATATATCTATATATATTAAATAAATATATTAAATATATATATATAAATATTAGATATATATTTATATATAAAGTAAATATATATATTTATTGAATATACGTATATAGATATTTAATATATATTGAATATATACATATATATATATTTAATATGTATTTATTAAATATATATATGCAGATTAAATATGTATATATATATATATCAAATATGTATATATATATTAAATATATATATATCAAATATATATATATTGAATATATATGTATATATATTAAATATATATGTATATATATTGAATATATATATATATATATATATATTTGAATAATATATATGTATATATTAAATATATTTGTATATATATATTAAATAGTTATATATTGATTAAATATATATATATATTAAATATATATGTGTATATATATTTAATATATATATATTATATATATATGTGTATATATATTTAATATATATATATTATATATATATTAAATATATATATATATATATATATCATATATGTGTATATTAAGTATATTTGTATATTATATATATATATTAAATATATATATGTTGAATATGTATGTATATATATATATATATAAATATATATATATATACAAATTAAATATATACATATATTCATTTAATATATATGCTTAGATATATAACTATATAAGATAAATTCAACTGTAGGTACCGCACACTTGGGACACGTCAAAATAAATCTCTTACCAAAGCTTAGTTTACCAGACCACAACATTTGCGAAAGAAACCCCGAATAACAAAAAATATTACCTAGGTATGACTTCCTTAGATTTTAAAACTCGATATCATGACCACAAAAGTACATTCAACAATAAAAAACACCGTATGGAGACAACGCTTGCAAATAAATACTGGGACATTCGCCGGTAGTCGAATGGAAAATAATATAACAAGCTACCACATTTACAGACCTAGAGGACCAATGTAGATTATGCCTTCATCAAAAATTTGCTATCCTGTACATCTATTAAACTGTAAACATCTGTTAAACTGTACATCTATTAAATAGTAAACATCTATTAAACTTTAAAAGAGAAATAGCGAACAACTGTGTTCACAGGATAAATTTTACCCTGGGAAAGCGATACAAAATAATTTTAAAACTAACAAAAACTATAGAAAATAAAGAATGAATAAATTAAATATACATAAACTATCAGACAGATATGTATGTGTGTATATGTACATTATATATATATATATATATATATATATATATATATATATATATATATATATATATATAAACTAAAAAAAAACAACAAACCAGATATCCAGGCTAAATAGAGCAAACACAAAGGAACAGGTCAACCAGAGGTTAAATAGACCTTAGTCCGGTAAGTGCATGCTCATTGGCTGATAGGGCGCTGTGGATACTAGAAAGATGATTGGAAGACTTGAAAGATGATTGGAGACTAGAAATCTCAATAGAAGGTGTGTATATAAAAACGACACACAACCACAACATTCACCTAGAGTCCTAGAGTGGATGAAACGTGGAAATGTAGCTTAATCGCCATATATATTTTATAACTTACTAACTAGCTTTACCTACATATTGAAAGTTTACGCATAAATTTATACTTTTGTATATTAATTTTTTGTGAGTAAATGAAGTAGTTATACTTAGCTCCTTAAACAGTTGAGCACTCTCCAAAGGATTTGTTTCACCACATTAAAAATAGATATGGAAAGAGTTAATTTCGAAACATCGCTAAAAAAACATCCCAACACCTAGCAAGCATAGCTATATTATTAAATTAATTTAAAAAAAACAGATGAACCCGAATGCGATGACGAGCAAATTTCTTCCTTAAAATGAAAACGTAAAGAAAACCCTTAAAAATGCGAAAACAGTAGACCATTTGATAAATTTGGAAAATGACTTTTTAAATGTAATCAACCTAACAATTTCCAACGGAAACTATACAAAATCGTTAGAAACATAAACAACTCTAATAAAATCTTTGTAAAGCAGATAAAACTAGAAACTTTTATAAAATAGATAAACAAGAATATAACAAACTAATCACAGAAAACATTACAAAAACTACAAAAAACTAGATACAAACGAATGCGACTACATAGATATAATAAATACTGAAAGTAAACAAATTACCGATAAATTAAAAATTAGCGATAAAGTTGGTAAATTGAAACCTAGAGAGGCATACATTCTGCTTAAAGACCACAAATGGGACTTTAATAATACTCCAAGCACCGGCTTGATAAACCCAACTAAACCAGAAATAGGTAAACTTAGCAAAACAATACTTTCTAGAGTAAACAAACAAATCACACAAGACTTAGAATTAAACCAGTGGGCAAATACTGCCGAAGCAATCACCTGGTTAAAAAATATAGAAAACAAAGATAAATGTACGTTTATGCAGTTCGACATCATAGACTTCTATCCCTTGATATCCGAAGAACTTTTTAACATTGCCCTAGAATTTGCCGAGGCATACACTGATATATCCTCGGAAGAAATCAACATCATTAAAAAATGTAGAAAATCAGTTTTAATAAATAACAATAATCAAGGGATAAAAACTAAAATGACATTCGTTTGATTTGGCGATGGGTGTCAGGGATTCTGCAGAGACATCAGATCTTGTGAGATTATTCATTCTATATACTCTCAAGCATATTTGATACTACGGATATCGGCCTATATAGAGATGATGGACTAGCTATAATAAAAGACTCCAACAAAGTCAAGGAAGATAAATCATACACAAGGAAATGAAAAAATTAGGCCTAAAAGCAGACGTATCAGCTAACATAAAAATAACAAACTTCCTGGACGTCACGTTAAATAACGCTACTCCAATATTCATAAAACAGATTGCTAACTCGATCGTAAGTAGACTCAGCAATAACTCAAGTGATGAAAATGCATTTAACAGGTCAACCAATATCTACGAAACAGCCCTAAAAAATAGTGAATACAAAAATATCGATATCAAATATAAGCAACAAAATACTAATCACTAATAAAATTAAAAATAGAAGAAAAAGAACTATAATTTGGCCCCATAGAATCAAATGTTACAAACAGAACTTGGCAAGAAATTTCTAGATCTTATTGAAAAACACTTTCCCGCAACCAACCCCTTATACAAAATTTTCAATAAAAATACCTTAAAGGTATCCTACAGCTGCTGCAAAAATTTAGAGATGATAATTAAAGCACATATTAACAAAATATTAAATAAAAACAATGTAAACAACAACAAAATAAACAATAAAAAAGTAGACACCATGACAAAAATAAAACTAACACTAGCAGAAATAATAATAATAATAATAATAATAATAATAATAATAATAATACTGGAAACAACAGAAGGCATGGAACTACCCAACCAAATAGAAATGAGGGCACTAGGGGAACAAGACAATATAAATACTAGCGAATTCTGGAAGCGGGCACCATCAGAGCAACAGAAATGAAAGAGAAAATTGGAAAGGAATACCTCAGGAGAACAAGAAAACTCCTGGAAACGAAATTATATAGCAGAAACCTAATAAAATACATGGGCAGTATCACTAGTAAGATACTCTGGACCGTTTATAGTGTGGACAAAAGAAGAACTGTGACAGCTCGACCAGAAAACCAGGAAACACATGATCATGCATAATGCACTACACCTAAAGGACGACATTGACAGACTCTACGTGAAAAGGAAAGACGTCGGGAGAGGACTGATCTGTATAGAAGACTGTGTGAAGGATACGAAAAAAGACTACAAAAATACATAATGCACTGAAAGGATAATTTATGGCAGCGAGAGACACCGAAAAAAAACAACAAATCAGAAAAAAGAGAGACAAACAACAAAATGAGAAAAGAGAAATGGGAAGAAAAACAACTCCACAGAAGATTCATAAGAATGACAAAAGATGAGAATAACGAAAACACCTGGACATGGACGTGAAAAGGACATATAAACCGAGAAACTGAATCACTAATAACTGCAGCACCACATAACTCGATAAGAACCAACCATATCAAAGCAAGGATCGATAAAACACAAGAAAACAGCAAATGCAGACTGGACAGACAAAACGATAAACCATATAGTAAGTGAATGCAGCAAACTGGCCCAAAAGAAATACAAAAGCAGGCATGACCAAGTGGGGAGGAAGGTGCACTAGGAATTATGCAAACGACTGCATTTTGAGCGTACTGCATAAACCCACAACAGCACTCGAAAATGAGAACCACAAAATCCTATGGGACATGGACATACAGATGGACAAACCCATCCAAGCAAGAAGACCAGATGTCCTAATAATTAAACAAGAAAGAAAAATCCTGTCAAATCGTAGACTTTGCTGTCCCAGCTGACCAGGGGGTGAGTATGAAAGAAAAGGAGAAATGAAGCAAATACACATAACTAGCCAGAAAGTTAAAAGAGATTTGGATGATGAAGAAAATCAAAATAGTACTGATAATAGTAGGAGCACTAGGGACAATTCCGAAAAACTTCGAAAAAACAATGGCAGAAATTGGAATCAGAGGAATAAGTGCAAAAATACAACGCCCAACGATAAAGAAAACGGCTGAAATATTAAGGAAAACCATAGAATGTGGGGAATAACACAGACAATATAACAAAGAAGCATTACAGTGAATGAAGAACGCCGAAGCTGCATATCAACAAGTTCTACACCACCATCATGCACCCCCCATTGTCTCATCACCGTACCCCCCCTCAATAGAAAAGTCATACCAAAGAGCAAAGAAGGGTCAAGGAGGATGGAAAGACCAAGGAGAGAGCGCCGCCAGACCTCCGCTGGACAAGCACGAAGAGAACTGAGATCATGGGGAGGCTTAGTGCCACTCAAATTCCAGTATAAATCAAAGCCCACTACCAGCGAGAAATTAATGGTATGAGGCTGTTGCGACGACGCAGATTTATTTGCAAATGCTATTGCAGGAGGTGGAGAGAGCTGGACATCTGGGGAGGCTTGGTTGTCACTCAGCTTCCAGAGAACACCACAAGTCTCCAAACCAATCGTTTGTTGACTTGTCTGAAAGCTCCGTGTGAGCCAAATAATAATAAACCAACCCCGGACAACAACAACCATACTAGAAATAAAAATAAAAATACTAATAACGAAAAAGATAAATGCAACTGTAGACACCACACACTTTGCCTACTTCAAAATAAATGTCTAACCAAAAGCGTAGTTTACCAGACAACAATATTTGCGAAAGGAAACCCGAATAACAAAAATATTACGTAGGTATGACTTCCTTAGATTTCAAAACTCGATATTATGACCACAAAAGTACATTCGACAATAAAAAAACACCGTATGAAAACAACGCTAGCAAATAGATACTGGGAACTCAAGGAAAGCGGATATTCGCCGGTAGGCGAATGGAAAATAATAAGATAAGCTACCACATGTAGATACCTAGACGACCGATGTAGATTATGCCCTAATGAAAAATTTGCTATACTGTACTTTAAAGAACCCCAACATCTATTAAACTGTAGGAGAGAAATAGCAAACAAGTTCACAGGAGAGAATTTACTCTAGGATAGCGATACAAAATAATTTTAAAACTAACAAAAACAATAGAAAATAAACAAATAAATAGAATTAAATAAACATGAATATACTTAAACTATCACACATATATATATATATAAATATATATGCGCATATATATATATATATAAATATATATATATATATAAATAAATAAACTAATATAAAAAAAACTAACCTAGATTTAAAACAGGTCAAGAAAGTAGATATCCAGGCTAAATAGAGCACAGGTCACACAGGAACAGGTCAACCAGAGGTCAAATAGGCCTTTGTCCGGTAAGTGCATGTTCACTGGCTGATAGAAAGGGCGCAGTGGATACTAGAAAGCTGATTGGATAACAAAAATCTCAATAGAAGGTGTATATATAAAAACGACAGACAACAACAAAATTCGCGCATAACCCTTAAGAGTCCTAGAGTGGATGCAACGCAGAATATTCAGTGTAGCTTAATCGTTATATATATTTCATTACTTACTACATATATATATATATATATATATATATATATATATATATATATATATATATATATATATATACATGCATACATATATATATATACATATACACATATATATACGTATATATATATATGAATATAAATATATAAATATACATATATAAATATATAAATGTACATATATAAATATATAAATATACATATATAAATATATAAATATACATATAAAAATATACATATATAAATATATATATATATATAAATATACATATATAAATATACATATATATATATATAAATATGCATATATATATAACTATACATATATATATAAATATACATATATATAAATATACATATATATAAATCTATATATAAATATGCACATCAATATATATATATTAATATACATATATATATATATTAATATACGTATATATATAAATATACATATATATATAAATATACATATATATAAATATGCATATATATAAATATGCATATATAAATATATATATTAACATATATAAATATATATATATATATATAAATATACATATATATATTAATATACATATATATATATATATATAAATATACATATATATATATAAATATGCATATATAAATATATATATTAACATATATAAATATACATATATATAAATATGCATATATAAATATATATATTAACATACATATATATACATATATATACATATATAAATATATATAAATATACATATATATATAAATATACACACATATATATAAATATACACACATATATATATAAATATACATACATATAAATATACATATATATATAAAAATATACATATATATAAATATACATATATACATAAAAATATACATATATATAAATATACATATATACATAAATATACATATATATATAAATATACATATATATACATATATATATAGATATACATATATATATAAATATACATATATATATATAAATATACATATATATATAAATATACATATATATATAAATATACATATAAATATACATATACATATATATACACATATATATATATAAATTTACATATATATATATAAATTTACATATATATATGTATATATAAATATACATATATACATATAAATATATACGTATATATATATAAATTTACATATATATAAATTTACATGTACTTATATATATAAATTTATATATATATATGTATATATAAATTTACATATATATGTGCATATATAAATATACATATATATATATAAATACACACATATATATAAATATACATATATATATATATATATACGTATATATATATAAATATGCATATATATATAAATATGCATGATATATATAAATACATATATATTATAAATAAATATATATATTTATTTATAATATATATAAATTATTTATAATATATATATATATATATATATATATATATAAATATATATATATATATATATATATATATATATATATATAAATATATATATAGTTTTATATGGATATAAATATATATTTATACTAGCTGTACCCTGCCACGCGTTGCTGTGGCTTAATTTCGTGTAATGGAAAATTCTAATAAAAAGAGGAAATGCATGTTTCTTATATTCTTAGTACAGCAATCCACTCCAAAAAGTAAGAAAAAAAGGCAAAAAAAAAAAAAAATATGGTACTCTTGCAGAATTGGATCTGGATCTTCGGGAGTTACCATCAATCATGGCTTGGGCTCGACCAACATTCAGTGGATTAAGCCGAATGTTGCTAAACCATTGAAACGCTAAATTGTTTTCTTTTTTATTGTATTCAAAAATGTGAGTTTTTTATTAATATTTGGGTAAGGGGGGGTTACTATACACAGATTCGAAAAAGTTATTCAAAACGAATAAATGAAAGCAAAGGTAAGGTAAATTACGTTTCTATCTAACTGGATAATTTTTTTAGTGTTTTTATTTAATGTAAAATGTTTAATCGGCTGAAAAACGCAGTGTTTATCTATGTATTTGAAAAAGACGAATGGTCGCGGACTCTGTTGAATACGTTAAGTTTGGGAAAATCAGTTAAAAACTATACAAAACAATGTCAGACACCTACAGATTATATGTTATTGTGACACAGGCAGACATATTCGGTGGGTTTCTGATAGTATTTTGTATAGTTTTTTAGTTTTAAATCATTTTCTCGAACTTAACATCATTAACAGTGTCCATCACCGTTTGTATTTTTCAAATACACTGAAAAACACTGTTCTTCGAGCTGACTAAACGTTATAATAAATAAAACTAAACACAGAAACGAAAAAGTTGTTGAAAAATAAATATAACAAATAAATGTTATCAAAGGCAAGATAAGTTACTTTTCTACCTAACTGGATAAGATTTTAGTATTTTTATTTAGTGTAAAATGTTTAATCGGTTTGAAAAAATGTAGTGTTTATCTGTATATTTGAAAAATACAAATGGCGGCAGACTGTTGAACACATTAACTTTGGGAAAATGAGTTAAAACTAAAAAAACTATACAAAATACTGTCAGGAACTCACTCAATATATGTTACTGTGACATAGGCGGACATGTATTCAGTGGTTTTGGTCTAGCCATCAACATCAACAAAACAGAGGCACTTAACATATGTGAACATCATCAGGAACCCCCAATATTCACAATCAACCAACAGCCACTGAAAAACACTCAAGAGTTTACTTATCTTGGCTCAGTGCTCACTGACTCCTGTGACCTAACAAGTGAGGTTCAACGGCGCATTGGCCTTTGGCAGACTCTCGCACAGAGTTTTTATGAACCGTAACCTCACCACCACCACCACCACCACCACCAAGGTTTCTGTCTACAGAGCAATCTGTCTCTCCATCCTCTTGTATGGCAGCGAGTCATGGGTGCCTTATAGACGCCACCTGAAAAAGCTAGAAGCATTTCATACCAACTATTTACAGCGTATACTAGGTTTAAAATGGTGGCACAGGGTGCCACACAATGAGATATGCAGGCGCACTCAAATGGACCCACTTGAAATAATTCTAACTCATAGACAACTTAGGTGACTTGGTCACACCATCCGGATGCCAGCAGAAAGGCTCCCACACAAGGTCCTCTAAGGGGAACTTGCAGAGGGCAGACGCAATCCTGGGGGTCCACGTAAACGTTTCAAGGACCAACTAAAAACATCATTGAAAAAATGTGGCATAGAATCCAACGCCATCGAACATGCTGCTGCTGATCGGAGAGAATGGCGAAACATCTGCCAAGAGGGCTTGGAAACTTTCACCTCCACGACCGAGCAGAGCCAAGAAGACACCAAAGGCATGCAGCGCAGCGGGCAGACGGCATCTTCCCCTGTGCTGCCTGCGGCCGTGTATGCAATTCACGAATTGGACTCCACAGTCACCAGCGAGTCCATCAGGCGTAATCTATCTGGGACTGTTAGGCATGGTGCAACGTCATCGTCGTCAGCGACGGACTACTGAAGAGAAGAGAAGAGGTTTTTAACAGTATTTTGTACAGTTTTTTTTTTTAGTTTTACTTCATTTTCCCAAACCTAATATGTTAACACAGTCTGCCGCCATTTGTAATTTTCAAATATAACAGTAAACGCTGTGTTTTTTGAGCCGAATAAAAATTTTGCATTAAAAAAACAAAAAAATTACCCATTTTGGTAATAAAGTAACATATCTTGCCTTTGATAATATTTGTTAATAAGGTCACGTGAGTCGATTAATGGGTGCTAATGCACTTACTGATCCGCGCTATTTTTTAAAAATCGTATTTCCAAGCTTAATTAAAGTTTTATGTGTTTTTGGTATTTTTTTTTAGATTAGGTCCACCTCCACAATTTTGTTTTAAATGACGACTTTTAGGGGTTTCCGACTATGCTGAATACAGAAATCGCATTGAAATTTTGCAGAATTAAGTAGTTATCGAGATATAGATAGTTGTTTTATGCATTGTATTCTTTTGCGGCCATCTTTGTTACGCGCACGCATAGATTTGTTTATGACGCACGCAGGCGTGTAAAAAAGATCGCTGTCAGAGATTACAATGCATTATACAAATTTTTAATATCTCGATAACTACTTATTTCTACAAAATTTCAATGCGATTTCCGTATTCAGCATAGTCGAAAACCTGCAAAAGTCGTCATTTAAAAGAAAATTGTGGAGGTGGACCTAATCTAAAAATTTATCGTTTTTTTTCATTCAATTGTAAGGTTAAAGTACAGAATAGGTACAAAACACCCTCTTCTCCCAATGTTAAGAATGGCTTTTTAAATAATAACGTTATTATTTCAGCACGGATCAATAAGTGCACGAGTACCCAATTTCTTTATAAGCATTCATATTTTCTTATATAAAAACAACTTCTGTAAAAAAAAGAAAAACGTGCACTTTCAATCTTTGTTAAAAAAGTTTTCTTGAAAACCCCCCCCAAAAATATACGGTAAAAAAAGCAAAGAACAAAACGTTAATCGGTATTCATGCAGAGAGTGATCATTGCTGAAATAATAACGTTATTATTTAAAAAGCAATTCTTAACATGGGGAGGGGGTTTTGTACCTAATCTGTACTTTAACCTTACAATTGAAAACATATAAAACCTTAATTAAACGTGAACATGCGATTTAAAAATAGTGTAGATCACTCTCTGCATCAGCACCGAAAGTATAGAATAGTTAGAAAACATCCTCCCTCCCCATGTTAAGAATGGCTTTCTAAATAATGTTAATGATTCAGTACTGTTCCTTGCCTGCTTAAGTTTAACTTTTGTTTATTAAATTGTTAGGTGAAAGTCCAGAATAGTTACAAAACACCACTATCCCCATGTTAAGAATGGCTTTCTACATAATAACGTCATTATTTCAGCGGGGTAGCTTCTCTGCATAAGTACCATGTTTTGTTTTTAAATTGTTAGGTGAAAGGACAGAATAGTTACAAAATACCATCCCCATGTTAAGAATGTCTTTCTAAATAACATTATTTCAGCATGGTATTTTCTATGCTTACGTACTATCTATTTTTGTTTATTAAATTGTTAGATGAAAGTATAGAATAGATGCAAAACTCCCTCCCCATGTTAAGAATAGCTTTCTAAATAACGGTATTATTTCAGCACGGTACCTTCTCTGCATAAGTACTATCTTTTGTTTATTAAATTGTTAGGTGAAAATATAAAATAGTTACAGAATACTCTCCCTTTCCCATGTTAAGAATGGCTTTCTTAATAGCGTTATTTCAGAACGGTACCTTCTCTGCATAAGTACCATCTTTTGTTTATTAAATTGTTAAGTGAAAGTATAGAATAGTAACAAAACGTCCTCCCCATGGTAAGAATGGCTTTCTAAATAACGTTATTATTCTATTATTATATTATTATGGTACTTTCTCTGCAGAAGTACCATGTTTTGTTTATTAAATTGTTAGGTGAAAGTACAGTACTCATGCAGAGAGTGATCCGTGTTGTAATGATAACGTTAATATTTAAAAAGCCATTCTTAACATGGGGAGGGGAGGGTGTACCTTACAATTGAATAAAAAAACATAAACAAACTTTAATTAAACCTGGAAATACGATTCAAAAAATAGCGTGGACCACTCTTTGCATTAGCACCAAATATTATTTAAGCAAGTTACCAATCTGTAAAAAAAAACTGTACTTTTACCAACCAATCTTATATCAAAAAACAAAAAAAAAAAACTCAAAAAGCAAGCGACAAACTTTTTTTTGGCCTTATATAATAAAGAAAAAATGTGTAAATTAAAAAATTTGGAAGATGAACAAATGAATTATGCTTTTTTTTGTTTTTTTACTTATCGAGTAAACAGAAAATGAAATCTACTTCTTTTTCGTCAATTCGTGGCTGTGAAATGAATCGAACCGAAAGTTCAGTTTTATCAACAAAGCAGGTTCGCACTGACGGTTAATAAAATATATTTATTTTATTTAATATTTTAATAATTCGCGAGGAAAATTTACTTTAATAATATAAAAACATCCCCCGACTCTAAAGATGGGTTGTCTGAAAATTTCAAATAAATTGGAAACGTAGAAATATGTTTTGATTCACTTGTAACAAACCAAGAATTACATTTTTATATATATAGATATATATTTATATCTGTATAAATATATATATAAATATATATTTATATCTATATAAATATATATATATATTTATATCTATATAAATATAAATATATATATATATTGATATCTATATAAATATAAATAAATATATATATATATATTTATATCTATATAAATATATATATATATATTTATATCTATATAAATAAATATATATATCTATTTATATCTATATAAATATATATATATATCTATTTATATCTATATAAATATAAATAGATATATATCTATTTATATCTATATAAATATAAATATATATATATTTACATCTATATAAATATATATATATATATTTATATCTATATAAAATAAATATATATATATTTATATCTATATAAATATAAATATATATATCTATTTATATCTATATAAATATATCTATCTATCTATTTATATCTATATAAATATAAATATAGTAATTTATAAAATATATATGGCGATTAAGCTACACTGAATATTCTGCGTTTCATCCAACTATAGGATTCGTCAGGCTTATGCGCGAATTCTGTCGTTGCTTCTTGTTTTTATATATGTTGAGGATTTCTAGTAGGCCAATCAGCTTTCTAGTATCCACCGCGCCCCTTCCTACCAGCTAATGGGCATGCATTTTATCAAACAAAGGATCTGTTTTAGAACTAGGTTAGTCGTTTTAGGTGGCCGTTCTCCTTTTTTTTTGACGAATCCTATAGTTGGATGAAACGCAGAATATTCAGTGTAGCTTAATCGCCATATATATTTTATACATTACTAACTAGCTCTACCTACGTATTGAGCACTTTTGAAGTAAATACTTAAAGTTTACGCATAAATCTATACTTTCGTATATTAAATTTATGTGAATAAATGAAGTAGTTATAAATATAAATATATATATATATCTATTTATATCTATATAAATATATATCTATATCTATTTATATCTATATAAATATATCTATCTATTTATATCTATATAAATATATATATTTATATCTATATAAATATATATATTTATATCTATATAAATATAAAATATATATATATTTATATCTATATAAATATAAATATATATATATTTATATCTATATAAATATAAATATATATATATATATATATCTATATAAATATAAATATATATATTTATATCTACATAAATATAAATATATATATATATTTATATCTATATAAATATAAATATATATATTTATATCTATATAAATATAAATATATATATATATATATTTATATCTATATAAACATATATATATTTATATCTATATAAACATATATATATTTATATCTATATAAATATATATATATATTTATATCTATATAAATATATATATATATATTTATATCTATATAAACATAAATATATATATATATATATTTATATCTATATAAATATATATATATTTATATCTATATAAACATAAATATATATATATATATTTATATCTATATAAATATATATTTATATAGATATATATTTATATCTATATAAACATAAATATATATATGTTTATATATATTTATATAGATATATATTTATATCTATTTAAATATATATATATATATATATATATATATATATATATATATATATATATATATATATTGGCTGATTTGAAGGGGCGCGGTGGATACTAGAAAACTGATTGGCTAACTAAAAATTCTCAACATATATAAAAACAAGAAGCAACCACAGAATTCGCGCATAAGCCTGACGAATCCTATAGTGGATGAAACGCAGAATATTTAGTGTAGCTTAATTGCCATATATATTTTATAAATTACTATATATATATATAAATATATATATATATATATATATATATATATATATATATATTTACATAAAGTTTTGGTCATTCAAGGAATTTTAAAATTTATGTCGTGAAATATTTTAATTTCAAATCAAAGGACTTTTGTTATTCTATGTAAAAGAAAGAATACATTTGATAGGTTTTCGATGTCTCTTATCTCTTCAGAGGAGAAAATATTAGAAAACAAAGCAGATGTGCTTACAGTTATATCTCATAAGATTTGTGAATCTCTCGATGGAGGCAACCTTTCTAGGGCAATTGCTCTTGACATATCAAAGGCCTTTGATAGAGTATGGCATAAAGGTTTACTTCACAAGATCTCCAGCTACGGTATAGATGGAAATGTCTTCTCAATTATTAAATCATTTTTCTCTGATAGGTTCATTAGATTGATGGGCAGAAGTCAGAAGCTTTTAGTATTAATGCTGGAGTCCCTCAGGGGTCCATCCTGAGCCCAACTCTCTTCCTGATCTATATTAATGATCTTCCAAATCACATCCTTACATCATTCGTAGACATCTATGCTGATGCCACTACTATCGACTAAGTTCTCTCTGATTCTCTCTCCTCTGATCTGTCTGGTACAATGGGGAAAGAGGTGGCTTGTTACTTTTAATGCATCTAAAACCAAGCTAAAATCAATGCTGATCCCCATCTGGCATCAATTGAAATGAATGGCTCTCGTCTTGGGGAGGTCTCATGTTTTGACAAGCTTTTGGGCTTGACCTTTACTCCTGATCTTAAATGGAACACATACATTAAATCCGTTGCCAAGGCCGCTGGAAAAATGGTGGGATCCTTCTATCGATCCAGTAGATATCTCACTGCTGATGCAATTAATATAAGAGCCGGGATGGAGTACTGTTTCCACATCTGGGCAGGAGCTGTTAGAAAGGACTTATCCTGCCTTGATAGAGTTCAAAATATACTTCATAGCCTTGTGGGGTATGTCCTTTTCTCTTCCCTGGAACCTCTTTCTCACAGAAGAGATGTTGCAAGTTTGTCTCTGCTTTATTATTTTCATGGCAGGTGCTCGGCTGAGCTCCATTCTATGGTTCCCCTCGCCAAACTTTCACAAGAAACACTCGTCTAGCAAAAAAAAACTATCAGTAGTTTCCCCCACTCTTTATCTGTACCTAAACCTAAGCGTAGATTCCATGAGCAAAGCTTTCTTAGAACTGCACGCCTGTGGAATTGTCTTCCGTTTTTCTGCTTTCCAGCTGACTACAATATTGTTGTCTTCAAGTCTAAGACTTCAAGTTTTTGATGAGCCGTTCCATATAAGTTAACAAATTTACCGAATCTCCATTTACTAACGGTTACTATATTGTCCAATTTCTACTGTACACTCTTTAAGCCTTATCCTCGAGAGGCCTCTTGGCCTTTATAAGTGGTGATGCCTATGTAAAAAAAAAGTTCCTGACGTTAAATGGGCTGGTAAACAACAAAACAAAATAAACCAAATACAATACGCAAGAATTCGTCAATGACAACTTTCTCTCTCAACTTCCCCACTGCCTCTTCCAACAGACCTTTTATCAGAAAACTGACCCCATTCTATTTGCATACATGTGCAGTGGAAGATGAGATCTCGTGAGATTGCACGAGACTACACCTTATAAATCCATGGCTGCCATCTTTAATTTCTCTTTCTCTCAGATCCCATCCGAAGGTAAGTTGTATGACCGCACGACACACACACGCTTTCCTCTATTACATTCAACTCTACACTCCCCCCTGGTCTCTAGACCACACATTTGGCATGGTGGACGCGGTTGTTTGTTGCGGGTACTTCTACGAAGGAGGATTGGCTGGACTACTTCATCTTCATTGGAGCTCTCAGAAGATGTGTCAGAACCATTAGCATCAGCGTTAGGGCGTACAGTCATATCATCAGGCTGGACTTCTTCATCTTCATCGGAGTTCTCAGAAGGGGTGCTGGAACTATCAGCGTCAGTGTTGGGGTTCACAGTTGTACCATCGTGGGGAATAGGATGGATCCACAGGTCATCGTTGGACGATTCACCATCACTGCTATTCACCAACTGGTTTGTATTCAGGGCAGGCCGGATATCCTTCACATGGCATGGAGTACCATTGACTAGCACGGCTTGCTCACTGATGATGCCAGTGATTCGCCCTCTTTGAAAGCTGCTGGTGCATCGATTATTGGGAGGCTTCACCCAAACAGTCCCCTAATTCATACAGCCCTCGGGTTTCCTGCCAATCAGGCAGACGGGCATCAATGTCCTTGATGCACACTCGATAGCAATGGATTGCATTGGGGGGTGCGCTTGCAGCAGTCATGCCTTCCTTTGGAGTTGCATTATATCTATAGACCACCTCTGTGATCGTGCATTGTTTTCTTGCTGCGATCCTCTTCATGCTTCAATGCCACCGCTCTGCTATGCTGTTGCCACTTGGCACATATGCACATCTGAGCTTGATCCCCCACTCGTCTATGAAACGTCTGAACTCCCAACTGCAGAAGGCTGTGTCTGTGAGGATCCCTTCAGGCGGCCCCCTTTCATAAAATATGGATTCCAATTCACGGATTACACTGGAGGAATCCTGTCTTATTAATGGGCGCCAGATTGCAAACCTTGTCAGTCCACAATCGATCAGGGTGAGGAAGTGCTGGCTGCCGTAGTGGGTTATGCCATACCCAGTCGGCTCCAAGTCGCGCTTACTCCCAAGTGATCTTTCCACCATCTGGCCGGGGTGGGGTCGATTGACTGGCATATTTGGCATTCCCTGACTTCCGCTTTCATTGCACTTTTGAACACAGACGGATTGGAGACATGTCCGTCTCTTTTCAGGGTCTCCACTGAGGTGATGTATCTTCCTAATTTCATCCGCCAGCTCAATAGAGGTGGCACATAATGTTACTGGCTCGGCTTTCTTCTTCATGGTGTCATACCATCTCTGTGGCACCCGAGTAAGCCTATCAGCAAGGTTGCAATTTGAAATGACCAGTACCACATCCACAGACAGGTTGTACTCTGTTGCCAGCTTTTTTACGGTCTCCAACCTACGTCTGATCAGCATCTCGCTGGCTGCCGTAGTGCGCACCCTAGTCTTGCCTGTCAGTGTGTCTGATATCCAGTGGTACACACATAGTGAATCTGTGTGTATGCGTTATTTCCTGACTTTCCACTGGAGTGCCAGGTTGATACCTTTTATCGCCGCATCAAGCAGATTGATATGAGCAGCGTCACTCGCCGGTCGCAACCAGCAAGCGTCCTCAATCGCAGCACCATTCTTCTCCAACAGCACACCAATTGCCAGAGAGCTCGCATCCACCCACACATTCAGTTTGTCTCCCTGCGTGCACCAGTCTCCTTTGGTGGGGTCATCTTGTTTTACCCTTGCGATGGTCTCCTTCACCATGCAAACCAACAGATCGTCAGCTGTTTCATCATCCCAGCCTTTGGTGACTGCGCTTGTCCTCCTTTTTATGATGCCTGTTGCTACACAAGTCCATCCATACACTGGTAGGTGCCCCACAAGTTTTCCACACAAGGAGAATACTGATCTCCTCGTGAAGACATCGGGCACTTAACGAACTGCAGTTCCGCGCCTCCATTTCAAAGTTGCTCGCTCCCGTTGAATGTCCAGGCCCAAGACATGAACGCCATTCACCAAACGTTCTGGATCCTTGCACGTCAAACCAAACTCAGCCAGTTTGGCCCTCATACGTGACGATGACACAATGTCTTCATTCACATTCATCAAGGTACGCCAATGTCCCATCTTTTATTGTCTCTTTCTGTGACAATGTTATTAATGGTCTTCATTATTCGGGGTGCTACGTTCAGCCCAAAGCCTAGTCTGGTAAGGCAGTACCTTCTGCCAGTAAACACTACCGTCTGAAATGGCAACATTGTTTCACTGATTCGGACCTGCAGGTATGCTTTTCTTAGATCCAGGAGGGACACATTGGAACCCTGCTGGCGCCACTCTTGTAACTTGCTGACACAAACGTCAGCATCTGCCGTGAACGCATCAACATGCGCGTTCAGTTCGCGATAGTCCATCAGTGGCCTCACCTTTGCTTTGTTGTGCTGAGCGATCGCCATCAGCGGAATCAGGCCTTTGAGGTAGGGAATCAACCAGCTGGTTCCTGGTTTTCCAACCACTTCCACGTGGCTGTCCAAGCCTTTTGCTGCTGGTCAAACTCTACAATAAAGTCTGGCTGATCAATCTTCAAAGCAGCACACACTGGAACCTTTTCCTGAAACTGTATCGCCCCCGTCTGAGCACGACCTAGGGCTCTGATGGCGTCATAGCCTAGGAGCAGGTCAAAGCTGAGCAGTTTCTCGAGTACTACCAGCGCTTCGATATTAGCTAAATTTCCAGTTTTAGTGAGAATGTTCACAGTGCCCACCCTGCAACATGTCTGCGTCGCTCCACTGAGGGTGGTTAATCTAGTAGTCTTCTTGCAGAGGCCCGCACTCACTATGGTGCGAGAGCACCCAGAGTCAAAGAGTGCTGAGCACAGTGTCTCATTGACATAGACCTGAATGGTCGGAAGCGCCTCATCTAATTTCTGTTTGGGGAAGAGGTCGACACTGGCACCTTGTCCCCGAGCCTGTTTCCTGAACAATTCCGGGCCATATAACCAGTCTTATTACATCGGTTGCAGCGAATAGCTGTCAGTCGCTGCCAGCAGTTCCTCGCAATGTGGCTCTGATCATTGCACCTATAACACATGACTTCACCATGCAGGATGGGCCCCTGGGATGGTCTATCCTCATTTAATGCGCACTGTGCAGCAGCGACTACCGGTTCTCCCATCTCATAAGTATTCTTCATTACGGTCCTGGCCCGATCTACCAGGTCGTTAAGGGACAATGAAGCTATGCTTGAGCTAGCCTGCAGGAGTTGCTTTGCTATGGTTGGGAGCCCTGCCAAAAATTTGCATGCCAAGGCCCGCTCAGGCAGCCCACCAAACACCGTCAATTTCTTCAGCTTGGCCAAATAAACGTTAACAGTTTCACTGGGATGCAAGATTCTTGCCTCAAATTGCTCCCAAGCAGTGGCGGGGTCGTCAATAACGAACGCCTTTTATAATGCCGCCTTGATCCTTTCATAATCCTGTTTTTCCTCAGGACTAAGCTGTTGATATACTACAAAAGCCCCGCCAGAGAGATGTAGAGGAACCACATATTCAATATTCTTCACACTAGACAACAGGCAATGCAGTTCCACCTTCTCCACCCAATCAAGTACCGGGGTCGAGCCGTCGATATCTGGTATTAATTTAAGGTCGAATTTGTCCCCTATTACGCCGAAATAGCTTGAGGCTGGTAAACAACAAAACAAAATAAACCAAATACAATACGCAAAAGTCCAGCTAGAATTTGTCACTGACAACTTTCTCGCTCAACTTCCAGCACGTCTTTCCCTACTGCCTCTCCCAACAGACATTTTATCAGAAAACTGACCCCATTCTATTTGCATACATGTGCAGTGGAAGATGAGATCTCGTGAGATTGTACGAGACTACACCTTATAAATCCATGGCTGCCATCTTTAATTTCTCTTTTCTCTCAGATCCCATCCGAAGGTAAGTTGTATGACAGCATCACACACACACACGGGGGCGCTTTCCTCTTTGATTATTACATTCAACTCTATAATTCCCCATACCATTATCTCTCCATTCCAATGTTTAACTGTTTTTATGCAATTTGGTGAAAATCTTTCTTCAGTTCTTCGATGGGAGCAAATTCAACACACATTCTTAATTCATCTGTCCAGAAAACATTCCTGAACCAATCTGTATCTTTCTTGCCATAATACGAGAAAAATCTATTTCTATCAAAAAATCTATCTATATAAGAAGAAAATCCCATTTCTTTCATTCGTCTAGATATATATATATATATACAAATATCTAGAAAGAGAATTTCCAGCTCCTGTTTTGAATTCTTTGCTATGGTCAACATAACTTTTCTTTCAATCCTTCAAAACAGTTAATTTAAGTGTATGCTGTAGGGCGACCAAATCCAGATTTCCCTTTTATCAAACATTCGACTTAGAACCTTTGACGAATTTCCTTCACTACAGAAAGAGATGTTTTCACATTTTCTTTTCTTAAAATATCAAAAATCTGCTTGTAAGTCATTTTGGACTGCCTTAATCCTGCAATTCGGGTTTTTATATCTTCACTAAGATGCGGTGCTAGGATATCTTCACTAAGATGCGGTTTTAGGATGAATTTTTCCACTTATTATTATATGCTATAATAATAATCTGCAAAATAGAAATTTTCAGTTAAAATTAACAGAAAAATATTGAAAACACGATTTCTTCCTTCTTTCACTCTTGGCCCATTTTTTTGCTCATGAGTGTATATACTAATACATTCTTATTTCCATTTTATATAGAGACTCATCATACACACTCATTTACATACTATATTTTAAATCCCAGCATATAACTTACACTTCTAGGAATACTATTTTAAACCTGTTTTTAGCATCTCAATTAAGGAGTTTATAAATCTTCTCTCTTTTTATTACCCACAAATATAGTAAGAATTCCCCTTTGGAAGGTATGTTCCCTATTCACATATATGAATATGAACACATAATACTCAATAATGTGTCATCTTTGTGGTACTATAGTAATCCTGTTTTTATAGGCATAGTTCCGTTCCCCTATTCTGTTAGTTTTACTTAACGATTATAGTAGTTAATTTCATTATTATTATTATTATTAGTTTTATTATTATAATTATTATTATTACTATTATTATTATACCTTAATTTATATATATACATTTTTTTCAGTAAAGTATTATTATCAATATTATGATATTTTTTCATTAAAGTATTATTCTTACTATTATAATATATATAACACGTTTTATTAATACGCATAGATTTAGTTTTGCAAATTAGTTCAACAGATTATTATAGTCCTAAATGTTCAGTTTAATATTGGCATTTAAAGGTCATTACAAATACCTACAAAATTAGCACGAATAATCGTGTATATATTAGATATAATTATTTTGAATTGACTTGATTTAAATTAATTTAAGCGGGAATTTCTATTTGACATGCGTTATATTTTATTCGCTTTCTTTTTCTTTCCTGAATATGCCTAGATAAACTTTCGCGTTCTTACCTATTTTAGAAGCCTGTAACTTAATTTTAAACAGTTTGTCTTCTTAGTTAATCTTCCCCCTCTCTCTTCCCCTCTATTCCTTCATTATTATTTTCTTTTTTATCTCTCACTATTACTTAATCTATTTCAGATCTTCCCTATTATATTATTTTATTTTATGTTATCTTCTCTTGTATTCGCTGTTTTCTGAAGAGACGGTAGACATCGAAATCTTATAGGATAAAGAGTTATAATATTTCAAACGTATTCTGTGTTTTACATGAAATAATAAAAATCATTTGATTTTAAATTTACACATTGCACATCATGAATTTTTAAATTAATAAAATGGCTAAACTATTATTTATTTGCTCTATCTTGTATGTCGAGCAAATTTTATTTAGATGGGATGGTACTTAAATAATATTGCTGCAAGTAATATCTTGTAAAAGGAACATTCACAAGCTTCCATACAAGTTGATTGTCATATAATTTTATTTTGTAGTATATACAAATATGAATACAAATACAAATATATATATGAATATGTCTATGAATATATATATATATATATATATATATATATATATATATATATACAAATATAGCAATAACTATAAATATATATATAGAGATATATGTAAATATATATACACAAAGATAAATATATATAAATATATATAAAAACACGTATATATAAATATATATATATATAAATATGTATATCTATATACAAATATCTAAGTATATAAGTATATAAACAAATATACAAATATATACAAATGCATACAAATATATAAACAAACATATAAAGAAACATGTATAATATAAATATATATATAAATATATACACACATATATATAATAATATAAATATATATATAAATATATACACACATTAATAAAAAATAATTATATATATAAATATATACAAATATATAATATATATATAAATAAGTATATATATATAAATATATAAATATAAGTAAATATATATATATAAACAAATATATTTAAACACATACATATATGAATAAATATATATACATAAATATATATATATAAATGTATATACATAAATACATATATATATATACAACTATGCATATAAATACACATAAAACTATGTATATACACAAATATATATAAATATACATATATATATGTATACAAATACATAAATATATATATACAAATATATAAATATATATATACAAATATACAAATATATGTATACAAATATATAAATATATATTTATATATGTATACAAATACATAAATATATATATACAAATATATATATATATATATATATAAATATATATGGAAATACATATAGATATACATGTATATTAAATATATATATATTAAATATATATATATATATTACATATATATATTAAATACTTATATATATATTAAATACGTATATACATATTAAATACATATATATATTAAATATATATATATATAAAATATATATATATTAAATACATATATATATATATGAAATATATATGTATTAAATACATATATATATATGGAATATTAAATACATATATATATGTATTAAATACATACATATATATTAAACACATATATATATATTAAATACATATATATGTATTAAACATATATGTATATTAAATACATATATATATATTAAATACATATATATATATTAAACATATATATATATATGGAATATATATATATATATTAAATATATATATATATATATATTAAATATATATATATTAAGTATATATATATTAAATATATATGTATTAAATATATACATATTAAATATATATATATTAAATATATACATGTTAAATATATAGATTAAATATATATATATCAAATATACATATATATATATCAAATATATTAAATAAATAAATATATATATTAAATATATATACTAAATATATATATATATATATATATTAAATATATATATATTAAATACATATATATCAAATAGATATATATTAAATATATATTAAATATATATATATATATATATCAAATATATATATTAAATATATATATATAAAATATATATATATGCTAAATACATATACATACATATTTAATATATGTATTATATATATATACATTAAATATATATATATATTTAATATCTATATTAAATATATATATATCAAATATATATATATTCAATAAATATATATATATAACATATATCTATTAAAATTTTAAATATATATATTAAATATATATATATTAAATATATATATATATTAAAGATATATATATTAAATATATATATATTAATTATATATATTAAATAAAAATATATATTATATTAATTATATTTAATATATATATATTTAATATATATATATGTCAAATATATATATATTAAATATATATATATATATTAAATATATATATATTAAATATATATATATATTATATATATAAAATTATGTATATATTATTATATATATATTAAAGATATATATATATTAAATATATATATGATATATATATTAAATATATAGATATTATTAATATATATATTAAATATATATATATTAGATACATATATATATTAAATACATATATATATTAAATATATATATATATTTTAATATATGTATATTAAACATATGTATATATTAAATATATATATGTATATTTAATATATATATATTAAATATATATATATATGTATTTATTAAATATATATATATTAAATATATATATATATGTATATATTAAATATATATATATTAAATATATATATATATTAAATATATATATATGTATATATTAAATATATATATATTAAATATACATATATATATATATATTAAATATGTATATATATATTAAATATATATATATTAAATATACACATATATATATTAAATATGTATATATATATTAAATATATATATATATATTAAATATATATATATATATATATATATATTAAATATGTATATATATATATATATATAGATATAGATATAGATATAGATATATCTAAGGCTTTTTACTGGGTATGGCATGAGTGTTTTCTCAGGAAGATTAGATCGTACGGTATCACTAGTAGAATACTTAACATAATTAAATCTTTCTTAGATAAGAGAAAAATCCAGGTTGTCCTCGACGGTCGTACATCTAAACAATATTATATAAATGCGGGAGTGCCCCAGGGATCTATCCTTGGACCTCTACTGTTCCTGATATTCATAAATGACCTCCCCGACAAAATTGCCTCTGAGATGGGTATATATGATGATTACACCACACACTATAGGAGGCACGACAGGAAAACAAATGAAGTAATGGCAGAAACACTACAGGATTACCTTCAATCAGTAGTGGAATGGGGACAAAAATAGATGGTTACGTTCAATGTCGCCAAGACTAAACTGGTTTCATTCAATAATTACAAGAAACCTTCTCTACCACCTATAGCAATGGCCAACGACTCTTTATCTGAGAGTACGTCTTTCAAGCTCCTTCGCCTAACGTTAACAGGAAACATGAGTTGGAACAATTACATCGAGGGCATTGCCAGGGCCGCTGCAAGAAAGGTGGGCTCTCTCTACCGTGCTAGAAAACTACTAACACCCGAAAGTATCCTGTACCTCTATAAGGCAACCATTCGCCCATGTATGGAGTATTGCTGGCATATTTGGGCTAGTGCATCGGCTACTAGTCTCTCACTCCTTGACAGGGTTCAAAAGGGAGACGCTAATCTGATAGGCCCTAAACTGGCATCTAAGCATCAGCCTCTGTCCCATCGACGAAATGTTGCATCACTCTGCCTGTTCTACAAGTATTTTAATGGCGAATGCTCTGATGAACTGCAAGCACTTGTGTCCCCACGACGCGAACACCCTCGACAGACCCGACAGGCTGCTAAATCCCACCCCACACTGTAGAGATCCCTAGATGTAAAAGATCTTTCTACTCCGGTAGTTTCTTCCCCAGAACCGTTAGACTTTGGAATTCCATTCCAGGTCACTACTTCCCCAACTGTACTGACATGCAGAGGTTCAAGTGACACGTTAACCAACATCTTGCTGCCCAAACCCTACATAGTACCCCAGTAGTTGTTTCCCCTGATAGTAGCCCCCGTCACCAAAGAGGCAATGTGCCTTGTTTTGTGTGAAAATGTAATAAAAAAATAAATATATATTAAATATATATATATCAAATATATATATCAAATATACATATATATATATTAAATATATATATATATATATATTTATAAAATATATATATATATATCAAATATATATATATATCAAATATATATATATATCAAATATATATATATATCAAATATATATATATTAAATATATATATATATATATCAAATATATATATATATATCAAATATATATATATCAAATATATATATATATTAAATATATATATATATTAAATATATTAAATAGACTATATATATATTTTATATATATATATATATAATATATATATATATATTAAATAGACTACACTTATATATATATAATATATATATATATATATATATATATATATATATATAAAATAGACTACACCGATGAAGACTGAAGGATCGGTCGAAAATTATGTACTTATGAAAAAAGTTTTTTAATTTTTTTTTCATAATATTATTTTGTATTCCTGCACGTCACCAATTAAAAACGAATAAAGAAAAGTTATAAGCATTTATACTTTTCGCATTCTTTTTTATTCATATATATACTAAATAGTTATATATATATATTAAATATATATATATTAAATATATATATATATATTAAGTATATATATATTAAATATATATATTAAATATATATATATATATATATATATCAAATATATATACTAAATAAATAAATATATTATATATATATAAAATATATATATATTAAATATATATATATATTACACATATATAAAAATATATTATATATATATTAAATATATATATAAAATATATATATATATTAAATATATATATATTAAATATATATATATTAAATATATATAGATATATATTCAATATGTATATATATATATTAAATATATATAGATATATATTCAATATGTATATATATATTAAATATATATAGATATATATTCAATATGTATTTATAATATATATATATATATATATATATATATATATATATATATTATTCCTTAATTAGAATTCAATTAGATACGTATTCAATATGTATATATATAAAATATATATTAAATATACATATATATATATTAAATATATATATAGATATATTTAATAATATATATATATATTTAGTATATATATAAATATATATATATTGAATGTATATATAGAGATATATTAAATATATATATACTATATATATTAAATATACGTATATATATTAAATATATATAGAGAGATACATCAAATATATATATATACTATGTATATATATATATATATATATATATATTAAATATACCTGTACATATTAAATGTATATATATCTTAATTATATATATATATATTAAATATACATATATATTATAAATATATATATATATATTAAATATACATATATACATATTAAATATATATATATATATATATCTTAATTATATACGTATATATCAAATATATATATAGAAATCAAATATATATATTATATATATATATATTAGATATATACATATATTAAATTTATATATATTGAATACATATATATCAAATATATATATGTATGGATATATATTTAATATATATATATATTAAATATATATATATATATATATTAAATATATATATAATATATATATATAAAATATATATATAATATATATATATTAAATATATATATATATAATATATATATATAATATATATATAATATATATATATTAAATATACATATATATTAAACATATATATTTAATATATATATATATTAAATACATATATATCAAATATATATATCCAATAAATATATATATATTGAATATATATACATGTATATAAATATTAAATATATATACAAATATATTAAATATATATATGTATTAAATATATATATATTAAATATATATACAAATATATTAAATATATATATGTATTAAATATATATATATTAAACATATGTACAAATATATTAAATATATATATATATTAAATATATATATATATTAAATATATATATTGATCTATGTATATATATTAAATATAACTTCTTAATTTACGCACATGAAATTAATATACGAAAGTATAAATTAATGCGTAAACTTCAAGCATTTACTTCAAACGTGCTCAATACGTACGTAGAGCTACTTTGTAAGTTATAAAATATACATTGCCATTAAGCTACATTGAATATTCCGCGTTTCATCCACTCTAGGACTCAAGGCTTATGCACGAATTTTGTGGTTGTTTGTCGTTTTTATATACGCATCTTCTATTGAGATTTTTGTTAGCCAATCAGCTTTCTAGTATCCTTCGCACCCTTCCTATCAGCCAATGAGAATGCATTTATCGGACAAAGGCATATTCGGCCTCTGTTTGTACCTGTTCCTTTGTGTGTGCTCTATTTAGCCTGGATATCTTGTTTTCTTGATCTGGTTTAAATCTAGGTTAGTGGGTTATTTCATGTTTTTAAATGTTAGTTTATATATAAATAAATATATATATATGTACATACAAATATGCCCATAGATGATGATGATATATATATACATACATGTATGCGTGATTGTGTGTGTATATATATATATATGTGTGTGTGTGTGTGTGTGTGTGATCGTTTATGTATATTCATGATTATTTAATTCATTTATTTGTCTATTTTATTGTTCTTGTTAGTTTTAAAACTATTTTCTATCGCATATCCTAGAGTTAATTTTTAGTGGGGTAGTTGTACCCCAGCTAATTATTTATCTTTTAGAACCCTCGATAAAAAACGACAAACTCCTTTTAACATTGGACCTTTGCAAGTCTTTATTCCACGAGATAATAGTGGTGGAGCTCGAAGTTCTTGAGTCAGGTCCACGTCGGACTGTCGGTGCTGGGCGAGGAGGAGCGGAAGGTGTGTCTTCGCTCGCGGCTCTCTGCTGACTGTTGGATGTCCCCTGCACTCTTTTTGGGGACAGTAGGATCAATGCGCCCTGCCTGTCGATTGGCCAGTCTATGGCCGAAGAACTTACAGGGAAGCATTGATCTGCCAGAGAGTATAGTTCATTAGGGAGGGGGCGGTTGCTACGTCACCCCCTGCTTAGGCGGAAAGCCGATAAAGAAAGAAATCTAGCAGTTGTATAGAGAGAGAAAAAAAAATGTTCACAAAAGTTTTTTTTTTTTTTGAGAAAATGTTCTTGCTTTTCAGTGAAAAGCTGAGTTTTCATGCTGAGGATGAAGAAAAAGGATTTTATTTAATTTTTTTTATAAAAGAAGAAAATGTCTTTGTGCAAAAAAGATTTTGTGTGAGGAAAAAAAATGTTTTTTTTTTTTTTTTATATATATACAGTTTTGCACAACTTCTTTGGCCAATGCACTCTACGACCATTACGCGTGGTAGTAACGTAGTTGTCTGCATTGGGAGTACTTGCTTCAGGTGTATGTTGATGATGCATGTATGTAGGGGGAATGTGTGGCTCTTGCGTTTTCGTGTCCAGAAAGGCTTTTTTTATTCTGTCAATAGAGACAGTTTTTTTTTTTTTACAACTGATGTCTATGGTGAAAAGTTTGTTAGTACGTGAAACCACGCGATAAGGACCGGTATAAGGTGGAGTAAGAGGGGCTTTCACAGAGTCCTTCCTAAGGAAAACGTGAGTCCAAGACGAAATGTCCTTTGGGACCGAAGATTTTATGGTCTGTTACCTAGTATGCATAGGTGGGAGCTTATTGAAATAAGCTCGCAGTCTGTCAATGTACAGAGCTGAATCCATTTGTGCAGACTCTGTCGGGCTCAGCATTTGACCTGGCAACGATAGAGGTGCACCATAAACTAGTTCGGCTTGAGAGTATCCCAGGTCCTCTTTAATGGCAGCACGACAGCCTAAGAGAACAACAGGTAAGTATTCGTTCCATCTCTGTTATTCAGGATAAGCACGTAGTAATATATATATAATATATATATATATTATATATATATACTATATATATTATATATATAATATATATATTATATATATAATATATATATATATTAGATATTATATATATACTATATATATATATTATATGTATATATTAGATATTATATATATACTATATATATAATATATATATATATTATATAAAATATATATATACAATATATGTATAATATATATATAATATATATATAATAGATATATCGATCTATCTATCTATCTATCTATATCTATCTATCTATATATCTATAAAAACAGAGATGTGTGTGCCACAGACGATTTCTGATTGGTTAATCCAATAATCACATCACATCACATCACATATATCTATAAAAACAGAGATGTGTGTGCCACAGACGATTTCTGATTGGTTAATCCAATAATCACATCTCCTAAAAAACTATGGTTTCTACGCTCTTACCTTTACCATAAAATATTATGGCTTTATTTATTGTCCATCTTGGAAGGGTTTAATTTTTTAATAACTTGTTATTCACAAATTAAAAAAATACGAAACTTATATACGAAACTAAACTACACGAAATCAAACGCTCCGACAAACTTAATAGTAGTACTAGCAAGCACACGCGCACACACGCACACACACACGTTCACTACCGTCACGTTGTTATAGCAACCAAACCCGCTGACTTACATAAACAGTAAACACACACAGTAAATGTGATTTTCTTCATTTTCTCATTTCACTCGTGGTCTTAAATTCATTTCGGGTTTGTATTACTGTACACATAGATTCGAATAAGTTGCCAAAAAACAAATATATAACAAACAAATGTTATCAAAGGCAAGATAAGTTACTTTTCTACCAAACTGGATATATTTTTCGTGTTTTTATTCAATGTAACATATTTATTCAGCTCGAAAAACGGGTTTGTATTACTGTACACATAGATTCGAAAAAGTTGTCAAAAACCAAATATATAACAAATAAATGTTATCAAAGGCAAGATAAGTTACTTTTCTACCAAACTGGATATATTTTTCGTGTTTTTATTCAATGTAACATGTTTATTCAGCTCGAAAACCATACGGTGTTTACCGATGTATTGGAAAATTCAAGATGGCGCCTCACTCCCTCTTTAACACGGTAAGTATGGGAAAAGGTGTTATAAATAAAAAACTAGAAAAAATACTATTAAAAACCCGCCGAATATATGTCAACCTATGTCACGGTAACATATTGAGCGAGTTTTTAACAGTATTTTATTCAGTTTTTTATTTATAACACCTTTTCCCAAACTTACCCTGTTAAAGAGGGACTAAGACGCCATCTTGAATTTTCCAATACATCGGTAAACACTGTATGGTTTTCGAGCTGAATAAACATGTTACATTGAATAAAAATACGAAAAATATATCCAGTTTGGTAGAAAAGTAACTTATATTGCCTTTGATAACATTTATTTGTTATATATTTGTTTTTGGCAACTTTTTCGAATCTATGTGTACAGTAATACAAACCCATTAAAAATATTGTTTTTGATTTTGAAAAAATATTGTGGTTCATTTTGATTAAAAAATATTCATTTTGATTAACAAAATATTCATTTTGATTTAAAAAAATATTCTTCATTTCGATTAAAAAACATTCATTTTGATTTAAAAAAATCATTTTGATTAAAAAAATTGTTTAATTTTAATATTTGTTTATTGTCTTAACTCATATCAAATGCTTTGCTTGTGTTCTGCTTCAAATATTCATATTCTTACATGCATAATTTTCATTTAATTATATTAAATAAACTTCAAGTTTACTACAAATCAAATCAAATCGTGTTCCTTCACTTTTTAAAATGTAATTTATAAGTAATTAAAGAACGCATTCTAATCTTTAAAATCTATAATACAACGAAATATTCAATTGCTTATAATACTTAAACAAACAACTTGTGTTTTTTTAATTATTTTTTATTATTAATATTAGATGAGTTTCAGTATAAATCATCGGGTTCTTTATTTCAATCCAATTTGGAAGTTTTGTAACGCTGTCTGTAAAAATATATATGATGTTTATAATGACCTATGATTGCGTATTTATATACATTATTTTCCCTATCCTTCTGTTCATCGTACATTTTTTACTCCCAAACTTAAACATGGTGGGTGCATGGAATTCATTTACCGATACAAAAGAAATGATAAGTAAATAAATCCATAAATAAATATTATAAATGGTTTATTTTAATACTTGCCATGATGCGGAGGAAAATGAATGAAGGGGGAGGGGAATGAAATAAAAACATTTTGGAAACAGATTAAGTTTGAAAGAATTGCTTTGCACAGAAAGAAATTAATGAAAAAAAAATAAAATTAAATTTCTTTTCCTTCTTGATTTCTTTTAGTTTTTTTATGATAAAGGATGTAAAAATTGAGACTATAAAAAAACAATTTTTATTAAGAGCGAACCTCAGTCGTCAGGTCTGTAAAAAAAACGTGGAATAATCACGAAATGTTTTCTAATACAACTTTTTTTTACTTATGTGTTCATTTGTCTCTTTGAAGTTCGTTTGTTTAATATATCGGTTTGCAATATCACTTCGTCATTCTGTCAGACTCAAATTTTAAATCTATATATCTATAAAAGTGAAAGTGTGTGTGTGTCTGTGTACATTTCCCTACGAAATAACTCTGTCAATTTTTAGTCTACAGACTCGAAATTATACAGGGTACTGAGATTTGGAAAAATCTATGTGATCGGTTTTTAACCAGAAAATTGGCGATTAAGGGGTCAAAGTTCAACGATTTGAGCTTAAAGAACTCTAGCAAACTTCTCCGACAATTTTGGGTCTACACCCTTGAAATTTTAGATATAGGTTCCGTGGACATGGATCCAACTTAATAACTTGATTTGAGGCCAAAATAATAAATTTTCAGGGGTCATAATAGGGGTCAAAGTTTAAAAAATTACCCCTTTTTCTTTGCTCAGCATACACCTCCCAACACCCGGGCAACGCTGGGCACCTATGCTAGTAAGATATATATATATATACAATATATATATAAGGTATATATATAAGATATATTATATATATAATATATATGTTATATATGTATCTTATATATATATCATAAATATGTTATAAATATTATATATGTTATATATAAATATATACAATATATATATATCAATATATATATATAAACAAATATATATATATATATAAAGATATATATATAAAGATATATATATATAAATATACAAATATATATATATATATAAATATATACATATATATAAATACATATATATATATATAAATACATATATATATATATATAAAGATATATATATAAAGATATATATATATAAATATACAAATATATATATATATATAAATATATACATATATATAAATACATATATATATATATAAATACATATATATATATAAATATATATGTATATACATCTATATGTAACTATATATATAAATATATATATACATATATATATATATATATATAAATATATATATATATACAAATATATATATAAATATATATAAAACAAACAGATATAAATATATATATATAAATATCTATATATACCTATATAAACATATATATATATATACCTATATAAATATATATATGTATATATACCGATATAAATATATATACCTATATAAATATATATATATATATGTAAATATATATATATACATATACAAATATATATATATGTACATATATATATATAAATATATCTATATATATCAACAGATATATATATATATAAATATAATTATATATATATACAAATATATTGATATATATATTAATACCTATATATATATAAATATATGTACATATATAAATAAAAATATATATAAATATATATACAAATATACATATACATATATATATACAAATAAATATATAAATATATATATAAATATATATATATATATATATTTATAAATATATTTATATTTATATATAGAGTAATATGTATATATACACATATATATATAAATATAAATAAATATACAAATATATAAAAACAAATATACATATATATATAAATATAATACATATATATGAATATATATATAAGTATATATATATATGAATATATATATAAATACATAAATATATGAATATATATAGAAATATATACATATATGAATATACAAAAGAAATGTATATATATACATATATGTATATATGCACACATATATATATACATATATTAAGATGAACATAGAATTATATATATATAAATACAGAAATACAAATATATACATATATATACACATATATAAATATATAAATATATATATATATAAATATATACTAATAATATATATATATAAAAACATATATATCAATATATATATATACAAATATATATATATATAAATATATAAATATATATATAATACATACATAAAAATATATGTATATATAAATATATATATATATATATATATAAATATATATATATAAATATATATATGTAAATGTATATATATACATATATATGTATATATTACGTATATATACATATAAATATATACATATATATGTATATATAAATATATTTATATACATATATATATATATATCTATATATAAATATATATAAAATATATATAAATACATATATATACATATATATAAAGATATTTATATATACATATATATATATCTATATATATATAGATAAATATATAAATATACATAAATATATCTATAAAAATATATATATATATATAAAGATATGTATAAAAAATATATAACTATATCGTTATATACATATATATATATAAATATATATATAAATATATATATATATAAATAAATAAATATATATATAAATATACATTTATAAATATATATTTATAAACATATATTTATATTAATATATACATATATAGAAGTACATATATAAATATATCTATTTCAACATATATATGAATATATATATATAAATGTATATTTATAAATATATATTTATATTAAAATATACATACATATATATAGAAATTAATATATAAATATATTTACAAATATCTATATACATATATAAATACACGTCCAAATATATATGTATAAATATATATACAAAAATATAAATATGTATATAAAAGTATATTTATACATATATATTTATATTAATACATACATATATAAGTACATATATATATATATATATATAATTATAAAAATATATATATAAATGTATATTAATAAATATATATTTATATCAATACATATATACAGAAATACATATACAAATATATATAAATATATGCATATAAATATATAAAAACATACAAAAATATAGATAAATGTATATTTATACATATATATTTATATTAATATATATATAGAAATACATATATAAATATGTATTTATAAAAATATATTTATATTAATATATATATATAGAAATACATATATAAATATATATTTGTAAATATATATTTATATTAATATATATAAAGAAATACATATATACATATATATAAATATATATAAATATACATAGATGTATAGTATATATAAATATATATATATAAATATATACATAAATATGTATATATAAATATACAATTATGTATATATACATATATATATAAACATATATATATATATATATCTAAATATATATATACATAATATATATATATATATATAAACATATATATATAAATATATATATATAAATATCTATATATATAAAAATATATATATATAAATACAATATATATATATATCTAGATATATAAATATATATATATAAGTACATATATATATATAAATATATATATATATATATAAATATATATAGATAAACATATATATATAAATATCTGTACAAATATATATATACAAATATATATATACTTATAAATAAATGTATATATATATACATATATATATAAATATATATATATGCAGAAATATGTGTATATATATATTTTTTTTTTTTTTTTTACAAAGGCGTCACCACATTATCAAGGCCCAGAGGCCACTCAAGGATAAGGGTTAAAGAGTGTACAGTAGAAATTGGTCAATATAGTAATCATTAGTAATGAAAATTTGGTAAATTTGATAACTTATATGGAACGGCTCATCAAGAACTTATTTACTTTAGACTTGAACACAACCATATTGTAGTCAGCCGGAAAGCAGGAAAACGGAAGACAATTCCACAGGCGTGCAGTTCTAAGAAAGAAGCTTTGTTCATGGAATCTACGTTTAGGTTTAGGCACAGATAAAGAGTGGGGGAAATTATTGATAGTGTTTACAGCTAGACGAGTGTTTCTTGTGAAAGTTTGGCGAGGGGGGACCATAGATTGAAGCTCAGTTGAACACTTTCCATGAAAATAACGATACATCAGAGACAAACTCGCAACATCTCTTCTGTGAGATAGAGGTTGCAAGGAAGAGAAAAGGACATCTCCTACGAGGCTACGAAGTCTATTTTGAACTCTATCAAGGCAGGACAAGTCCTTTCTAGCAGCTCCTGCCCAGATGTGGCAACAGTATTCCATCCTTGGACGTACCTGGCTCTTATATAGGTAGAGAATAGCATCAGCAGTGAGATATCTACTGGATCGATAGAAAGATCCCACCATTTTTCAAGCGGCCTTGGCAACAGATTTGATATACGTGTTCCATTTAAGATCAGGAGTAATGGTCAAGCCCAGAAGCTTGTCAAAACTTGAGGCCTCCTGAAGACGAGAGCCATTCATTTCAATTGATGACAAATGTGAATTAGAATGTTGATGATGTAAAGAGAGAAGCCTGGTTTTAGATGCATTAAAAGTAACCAGCCACTCCTTTCCCCATTGTACTACGTGCTCAAGATCAGAGGAGAGAGAATTGGAGAGAACTTGGTCGTTTACTGTCTTAGATGTGCTACCATAAATGGTAGTGTCGTCAGCATAAATGTCTACATATGATGTAAGGATATGATTTGGAAGATCATTAATGTAGATCAGGAAAAGAGTTGGGCCCAGGATGGATCCCTGAGAGACACCGGCATTAATACTGTGAGCTTCTGATTTTTGCCCCTCAACTACTACTCTTATGAACCTATCAGAGAGAAATGATTTAATAATTGAGAAGACTTTTCCAGCTATACCATAGCTAGCGATCTTATGAAGTAAACCTTTATGCCATACCCTATCAAAGGCTTTAGATATGTCAAGAGCAATTGCCCTAGAAAGATTGCCACCGTCGAGAGATTTGCTAATCCTATGCAATATAACTGTAAGGACATCTGCTGTAGATCTAGCAGAACGGAAACCATATTGAGTGTCACTAAGAAGGTCATTTTTGTTGAGATGTTTGATTACTTCTGTATTTAACACAGATTCTAGCAACTTACTCATGACGCACAGGAGACTTATTGGCCTGTACTGAGAGGGGGATGAGCGATCACCTGAATTCTTAAATACAGGGCATACTGATGAGATTTTCCAGGGAGATGGGAAACTATTCTCCTTAAGACAACGTTTAAACAGTTTTGTAAGTATGGGCGCTAATTCAGGTTGAAGTTTTTTGAGTACTATAATTGGAATACCGTCAGGGCCAGTTGCTTTACTCGAATCAAGGTTTTTGATTAGCTTCGCAACATCACATACAGATATACGTATATCACATAGCGTGTTTTCTGATACAGGAGGAAATATTGGGGGTTGGCGGTCTTGGTCACAAAGGGTAGAATTAGCTGCAAAGTTCTTGACAAAGAGTTTGGCTTTGTCAGATGCTGACGAGATTACCTCAGGTCCATTGATAATAGTTGGGATGGAGCACACGCTTCTGTTCAGGATTCTGTTTGCTATTTGCCAAAACTGGTGGGAACCAAGCCGCTGCTCAGCTACTTTGGACTTAACAGATTGAGCATACAACACTCTTGCGTTCCTTATTACTTTCTTACAATGGTTGCTGGCAGTCCTGAAAACGGCTTTAGTTTCCATACATCTATTACGTTTGAAGCAGTGGAAAAAGTGATTTCTGTGCGCAATGGCAGCAGCACATTCTGGAGAGAACCATGGCTGGCTGTTAGGTTTTTGCTGAAACTTTTTAGAGGGTATGAAATGGTCAATACCTACAATTAACCATTCAGTTAGGTCTAATACTATAGAGGACACATCCTTTTTAAACATGGAATGCAGAGGTAGATCAGATATAAATGTACGGAAGCTATCCCAGTCAGCCTTAGTGTATCGATATACTGTACGATGAAGAGGTACGTCTGGGGACTTATTATATTTCATTTTTATCTTGATTGATACAACAGAGTGGTCGGAAGATCCAAGAGGCGACAGAACAGAAACTGAACATAGTTCAGGGCAAGTTGTGAGAAAAAGGTCTATCGGGCACACGGGTAGGTTCCTGAACAATCTGAGTGAGGTCATAGGCAATGGAGAAATCATGACAGAACCTCCCCTCATCATCGGTCTTGTTTGAGTGGGTGAACCATTCGACGTTGTGAACATTGAAGTCTCCACATATGTGAATGTTAGCTGAAGGATAAGTAGAAAGGACTTGGTCAATTTTCTCAGATATGCTTTGAAAGATAGTAACTCCGCTGTTGTGGGGGCGATAGAGAGTAAATATAAATGCAGTAGTGTGAGCTAAAGCAACCCGGAAGCACATATAGGGTAAGTTAGGATCTTCCCTGGAGATGTCCCTCCCACATGGAAAGCTATCTTTAATATAGGCACATATTCCATGCCCATGACGATCTTGGGGGTCAGTTTTAGAAGTTAAGTTAGAGTATCCTGAAATTGCAAACTCATCTAGGGAACTAGCCTGTCCAATGCCAGTTTCACTTAAAAATAAAAGGTCTGGTTTAGTCTCCTGTAATTGGGTTTCAACCTCTGGAAGGTTAGAACGAAGACCCCTGATGTTGGAGAAGGAGACATGGTAGTAGGGGTCTACGTTGGAAGTTGGAGAACCGGGTTTAATCGTGTATTTTTTCTTGAAACTTGTCATGATGAAATTTTGGAATTTGTGGACTAGGTCGACAGATTTACTTAGAGCAGGACAGAGAGGGGAAATTAAGAGAGAAAAAGAAACGAAGAAATTTTTTTTTTATTTGTAGCTAATGATAAGGTAAAGCCGTAACAATTACCCACTAGTATGGCATCGAGAGGCCCCACCAGAAGCTACTGCATGGTCCAGAATCCATTCACCAAATGGCAATACAGCAGCCCCAGTACTTTGCACCTGCTGATAGGACAGCCTCCTTAGTGGTTAATCCAAGGTTCGGGTCCCTGACTATCAGGCGGATAACGTCAGCCCAGACAAAACGTTTACCTCCAGCACCCTTACTAGTGACATGGCTACAAGGATAGACATAGAAACAGAAAATTTCCGCCATCTCAGCAAACTGTTCGCAAAAATACTGCCAACCTAGAAAACAGCTTTTTCTTCTCCCTTTGTCCGAAAAATCACTCATTTAAAAAATGAAGACTGAGGGACAAATAAGAAGAAGCAATAG
>NC_136518.1:29272368-29282368 GCF_053919585.1 Euprymna scolopes
GTTTTTATATACGTTGAGGATTTCTTGTTGGCCAATCAAATCTCTAGTATCCACCGCGCCCCATCCTATCAGACAATGGGCATGCATTTTGTCAAATAAAGGATCTGTTTTAGAACAAGCTAGTTGTTTAAGGTAGACGTTCTCCGTTTTTTTATTTTTGTTAGGATAGGAAGGGGAGCGGTGGATACTAGAAAGCTGATTGGCCAACTAGAAATCCTCAATATATATAAAAACAAAAAGCAACCGCAGAATTCGCGCATAAGCCTGACGAATCCTATAGTTGGATGAAACGCAGAATATTCAGTGTAGCTTAATCGCCATATATATTGTATAAATTACTATATATAAATATATATATATATATATATAAATAAATATATACACTTAAATATATATATACATATATATATAAATACATATATATATACATACATAATATATATAAATACATATAAATATATACATATATATATCTATATACATATGTATATACAAATATACATATATACACAAATATATATATATAAATATATATATATACATATGTATATAAAAATATGTATATATAAATATATATATACATAAATATATATATATACATATATGTATATGAATATATATATTTAAATATATATATATACATATGTATACATAAATATGTATACATAAATATATATATACATAAATATATATATATATAAATATATGTATATATATATAAATACATATATATAAATATGTATATATAAATATGTATATGTAAATATGTATACATAAATACATATATATATAAATATATTTATATAAATATACACATATATATATTTATATATATATAATTATATATATATATTCAATATATATACATATATAAATATATATATAAATATATATATATAAATATATATATATATATAAATATATGTAAATACATATATATATAAATATATATAAATACATATATATATCAATATATATATATAAATATATATGTATAAATATATATAAATACATATATATATATAAATATATATATATATATATAATATATATATAAAGAGATATATATGTAAATAAATATATATATATAAATATATATATAAATACATATGTCAATTTATATAAATATAAATATAAATATATATCTATATAAATATGTATATATATACATAAATATATATATATGTATATATATATAGATATATATATATAAATATATATAAATATCAAACTATACAAAAATATATATAAATATTAGTATATATAAATATATGTATGTTTGAATATATATATACAAATATATATATAATATATATATGTAAATATATATATATATAAATATAAATATATATATATATAATTATATATATATATATAATTATATATATACATATAAGTATTTATATATATAAATATATATATATAAATACATGTATATACAAATATATGTATATATAAATATAAGTATATATAAATATATGTGTATATAAATATATGTATATAAAAATATGTATATATATAAATATATATACATTAAAATACATATATATAAATATATGTATATATAAATATATATATATATATATATAAATATACATATATATAAATATATATATATATATAAATAAATATATATAAATATGCATAAATATATATATGTATAAATAAACATATATATAAAAAATATATAAATATATATATATATATATAAATAAATAAAGGTATAAATATATGTATATATGAATATATGTATATATAAATATATATAACAATAAACATATATATAAATATATATAAATATATATATTAAGATATATAAATATATAAATAAATATATAAATATATATATATATAAATATACATATATATACATATATATAAATATATATATATACATATATAAATATATATATATATATTTAAATATATATATATATATAGACATATATATATACAAATATATATATATATATATGTAATTTTATATATAAATATATATATATATACATTATAATATGTATAAATGTATATATAAATATATATACACACATATATATAATTATATATAAAGATAAATGTATATATCAATATACATAAATATATATATATAAATATAAATGTATATATCAACATACATAAATATGTATATATATATAAAAAATACATATAAATATATATATATAAATATATATAAATAAATATATATACAAATATATATATATAAATATATATATATAAATATAAATATATATAAATAAATATATATATATAAATATGTAAATATTATGTAAATAAATATATGTATATATAAATATATGTATATATATATAAAGATATAAATATATATATATAAATATATGTAGATACATAAATGCAACTATATAAATATATATATATATATAACTATATCTGTATGAATATATATATAAATATATATAAATATATCTATAAATATATCTATATAAACATATCTATATATATGTCTATATATATAAATATATATATAAATATATCTATATATATAAAAATATATATATATAAAATATCTATCTATACAAATATGTTTATATAAATATGTATATATAAATATATATACAAATATATATATATATAAATATATATATAAATATGTATAAATATATACATATATAAATATACATACATAAATATATATATATAAATAAATATATATAAATATATGTATATAAATATATATATAAATATACATACATAAATATATATATATATAAATATATATATATACATAAATATATGAAAATATATATTTGTGTATATGAATATATATAAATACATATATAGAAATATATGTAGAAATATATACAAATATATAAATTTATAAATATATATTTTTCTATATATATTAATATATATATTTATAAATATATATATATACACATATATATATGTGAATATATATATATATATATATATTAATATGTATATATAAGTATATATATATAAATATATATATACAAATATATATATATATATATAAACATATATATATAAATATATATATACATATAAATATGTATATATGTATATATATACATAACTATATATATATGTACATATAAATATTTATAACTATATATATAAATAAATGTATATAAATATATAAATATATATATATAAATATATACATATTTTAATATATATATATAAATATATATATATTTTCATATATATATAAATATACATATATGTAAATATATATATATATAAATATATATATAAGTATATGTATATATATAAATGTATGTATATATATAAATATATATATTAATATATATATAAATATATATATAAAAATATATATATATAAAAATATATATATTTGTATAGATATACATGTAAATATATATATATATTAATATAAATATATATATAAATATATATATGTATATAAATATATATATATATTTATATATATATATGTAAATATATATATATATATATAAATATACAAATATAAATATATATATATAAATATATATATGTATAAACATATAAATATATATATTTATGAATATATAAATGTATAAATATATATATACATATGTATAAATATATTTTTGTAAATATACATAACAATATATATAAATATATATATAACTATATATATAAATATACAATATATATATAGAAATATATACCAATATATATATATATATATACATAGATATATATCTATAAATATATACATACATAAAAATACATATATGTGTAAATATAGATATAAACATATATATATACATGTACATACATGTGTAAATATATATATATAAATATGTTTGTATAAATATATATAAGTATATGTATATAAAGATATGTATATATATAATGTACATATATACATATATATATAAATATATATAAGTATAGCTATATAAAATATATATATATATAATCATATATATAAATATATATATACATAATTATATATATAAATATATATATATAATATGAATATAAGTATATATAAATATATATATACATATATATATATAATTGTATATATATAAATATATATAAATATATATATATAAATATATATGCATATATATAAATATATATATAAATCAATATGTATAACAATATATAAATATATATAAATATATATATAAATACATACATATAAATATAAATATATATATATAAATATATATTTAAAGATATCTATATAAATATATATACATATATAAATATATGTATATATATAAAAATGTATATATAAATATATGTATATAAATAGATATATATATAAATAAATATATATCAATATAAATATGTATATATAAATATATATATATATAAATACATTCATATAAATATATATATATATATATATATAAATATACATGTATATATTAATATATATATATATATAAATATATATATACCTATATATATATAAATATATACATGTATTAATATATATATAAATACAAATATAAATATACATATATTTATAAATATATGTAAAAATATTGATAAATATATATATATAAATATATATATATAAATATATATATAAATATATATATATATATATAAATATATATATGTAAATGTATATAAATGTAAATATATACATATATAAATATATATTAAGTTATATATAATTTTATATATATATAAAATATATATATGTAAATGTATATATGTATATATAAATATATATATATGTAAGTATATATATAAAAATATATATATGAATATATATAAATATAAATATATATAAATATATATATATAAATATATATTTATAAATATATATATATTCATATATATATGTATATACATAAATATATGTATATATAAATATATATACATAAATATATATATATATAAGTATACGTATATATATATAAATATATGTATGTATAAATATGTGTATATATAAATATATATAGATATAAATATGTATATATAAATATATATATATATATATTATTTATAAATGTATAATCATATATATATATATATATAAATATACATATATACAAATTTATATATATAAATATACATATATATATAAATTGTTCTATATAAATATACATATAAATTCAGATATATAAATATACATGTATATAATTATATATATATAAATATATATATTTAAATATATATATATATATAATTATATATATATAGATATAATTATATGTATATAAATATATATATATTTATACAAATATATATTTTTGTAAATATACATATAAATATATGTATATATATTAATATATATATAGATATATTAATATATATATGTTTATAAATATATACATATTAATATATATCTGAATATATATATATATATGTTAATAAATATATATATATATTAATATATATTAATATATATATAAAAATGTATGTATATATATATAAATATATGTAAATATATATATATATATATGAATATATATATATAAATATATATATGTATATTTAAATATATATAAATATATATATATAAATATATATATAAATATATATATCTATAAATATATGCATATAAATATATATATATATATACATATAAATATATATATATAAATATATGTATATAAATATATATATATATAAATATATATATATACATATAAATATATATATATATAAATATATGTATATAAATATATATATATAAATATATATATTTGTATATATATATATTTGTATATATATAATTATATATATATAAATATATATATATAAATATATATATTTGTATATATATATTTGTATATATATAATTATATATATATAAATATATATATATAAATATATATATAAATATATATGTATATATAAATATATATACATATATAAATATATATATATTTAAATATATATATATATATAGATATACATATATATAAATATATATCTATATTTAGATAAATATCCATATATATATATTAATATATATATAAATGTGTCTATATATATATTTATATATAAATATATATATGTATTTATATATATATATATATATATATATATATATATAAATATATTGTATATATACAGTGATCATCATATTTATTGGCACGGTAAAATAAAAGTTAAATTTTGTCTAATAAATTCTAAAAAAGGGATTAAATTAAAGAAAATAACAAAGTATATTATGTATGTTTTACTGGCCTTTCCGATGCAGCAATCGGATTTTAGAAAAAATAAATAACAAAGGAACAACAAACATAATTGCAAAAAACCCTTGTTAAAAATTATTGGCACGGCTTTGTTTTTCTTTTAGTATCAGTATAATATCAATCAATTTCCGGTTTACGTGCTTTCTGAACTTTTTTATAGCCATACTATGCTTGTTTAACGCTAATTCAGTGAATAATTTTTTCAGGTAATTTGTAGATAGCGATTTATTTAAACTATTATAAGTGACTAAATTATAATTTTCAATCGCCATGGTTAAAACTAAGGAACACAGCGAAGACGTCAGGAAGCTTGTTGTAGTATGCCATACCAATGGGGAGGGCTATGATAAGATTTCAAAGAAGCTAAACTTTCCCAAATCCACTGTTAGAGCCATAATAAACAAGTTCAAATCGCAAGGCCACGTTATGAGTTTAGAGGGTAGAGGGAGAAAAAGGATTCTTTCCCCAAGAGATGAACGGAAAATTGTTCGACAAGTAAAACAAAACCCAAGGATCTCTGTTGGGGAGATTGTTGATGAACAGAGCACCTCTGGAGTGAATGTATCTCGACATACAGTTTGTAGAGTTTTTAAGAGAGCTTGTTTAAAAGCATGTCGTCCGAGAACGACTCCCTTATTGAAGCCTATGCACCTGAAAGCAAGGCTAGCCTTTGCAAAACGTCATATTGATAAAGATGTTGCATTCTGGAAACGTCTTCTATGGACTGACGAAACGAAAATAGAGTTATTTGGCCATAATAAAGTGTCTTATATTTACAGAAAATCTGGCGAAGCTTTCCTGCATAAGAACACCATACCCACAGTGAAGCACGGTGGAGGCAGTTTGATGTTTTGGGGACCCTTTGCTGCCTCTGGACCAGGGCGACTTGTTAAGGTCACAGGTAGCATAAAAAAGGAAGATTATGTTAAAATATTGGATGAAAACCTGAAAGCCTCTGCTAAAGAGCTCTCAGTTGGTCGTCGTTGTTGGTTCATGCAAGATAATGACCCAAAGCTATCGGCTAAACTGACTAAGAAATGGCTTGAGGACAATCATATTAATGTTTTGGAGTGGCCATCACAAAGCCCAGACCTTAATCCAATTGAAAATTTATGGAGAACATTAAAATTGAGGGTACTGCAAAGGAAGCTTAAGAATCTTATTCAATTGGAGGATTATTGTCAGGAAGAGTGTGCTAAAATTACTACTGAAGAGTGCAACAACTTGGTTGTAAACTATGAAAAGCGACTGAGGAAGGTAATCAAGGCCAAAGGCTATACAATTGATTACTAACTAAATCGTGCCAATAATTTTGAACAAGGGTTTTTTGCAATTATGTTTGTTGTTCCTTTGTTATTTATTTTTTCTAAAATCCGATTGCTGCATCGGAAAGGCCAGTTAAAAATACATAATATACTTTGTTATTTTCTTTAATTTAATCCCTTTTTTAGAATTTATTAGAAAAAATTTAACTTTTATTTTACCGTGCCAATAAATATGATCATCTCTGTATATATTTGTATATATATAATTATATACATATTAATATATATATATAAATACATATATATAAATATATATATAAATATATATGTATATATAAATATATATATAAATATATATGTATATATAAATATATATATATATATAAATATATATATGTACATAAATATATATGTATATATATAAATATACATATATTTATATATAAATATTTGTATATATTTTTTTTATATATATATAATATATATACATATATAAATATATATATAAAGATTTATATATCAATATATATTTATAAATATATAAAAATATATATATATATCGATATATATATATAAATATAAATTTATATATATAAATATATATATATATAAATATATACATATATAAATATATATGTATGTAAATATATATATATATAAATATATATGTATGTAAATATATATATATATATGTATATAAATATATATAAATATATATATATAAATATGTATATGTAAATATATATATTTATACATATATATATAAATATATACAAAAATATATATATATATAAATATATATATAAATATATATAAATATATATATATAAATATATATAAATATATATATATAAATATGTATATATACATATATAATATATATATAAATATATATATAAATATATATAAATATATATATATATATAAATATGTATGTATACATATATGATATATATATATAAATATATATATACATAAATATATATATATATATAAATAAATATATATAATATATATAAATATACATATATATATAAATATATTTAAATATATCTATATATACATATGGATATATAAATATATGGACATAAATATACATATATATAAATAAATATATATAATATATATAAATATACATATATATATATAAATATATTTAAATATATCTATATATACATATGGATATATAAATATATGGACATAAATATACATATATATATATATATAAATATATCTATATACACATATGTGTATATAAATATGTATATATAAATATACATACATAAATATACTTATATAAAGACATATATATATATAAATATATATATATATATATATAATATATATATATATATATATATACAGATATATATTTAAATATATATATATAAATATATATATATATATAAAAATATCTAGATATATAATTATGTATATATCAATATATATATAAATATAAGTATATATAAATATAAGTATATATAAATATAAGTATATATAAAAATATATATATAGATTTAAATATATATATATAAATATAAATATATATATATAAATATATGTATATATAAATATATATATATAACTATATATATATTTATAAATATATATATATATATATAAATATATAAATATATGTATATATAAATGTATATATATATAACTATATATATATTTATAAATATATATATATAAATATATATATATATAAATATATATATATACATATATATATAAATATATATATATTAATATATATATACATATATATATAAATATATATATAAATATATATATAAATATGTGCATATATACATAAATATATATGTAAATATATATATACATAAATATATATAAATATATCTGCATAAATATACACAAATACATATATATATAAATGTATATATTTATAAATATTTATATAAATTTCTGTAATTATAAATATATATATATAAATATATATAATTAACAATATATATATATAAATATATATAATTATAAATATATATATATAAATATATATGTAAATATATATAATTGTAAATATATATAAATATATATATATATAATATATATATATAAATATATATGTAAATATATATAATTGTAAATATATATAAATATATATATATATAAATATATATATAATTTTATATATATAAAATATATATATGTAAATGTATATATATTTAAATATATAATAAAATATATATATAAATATATATCTCTATATATAAATGTATATATACATGTACATAAATATATATATATATATAAATATATATATATATAAATATATATATATATATATAAATAATATATATTATTATATAAATATATATATAAATATATATATATGTATAAATATATAAATATATATATAAATATGTATATATTAATATATAAATATATATATAATTATATATAAATATATATATATAAATATATAAATATATATATAAATATATATATGTATAAATATATAAAGATATATATTATATATATAAATATATATATATATATATATAAAATATATATATATAAATATATATATAA
>NC_136518.1:29287368-29302368 GCF_053919585.1 Euprymna scolopes
GACGATTCTGGTCTGAACCTGGACACTGTACCATAGAGACCGCATAATTTGCAGTCGGTACCCGTCAAACTTTTCTTTTTCTTAAAACGCGTGCCCGGCCTTGGGATTTTCTCTGAGAACTCCAACCTTGGTACCGTACAGGGAGGTTCTCGTCAAGAGACAGGCTCGTGGTACCGTCACATTGGGGCTCTCCGGAGATCAGTTATACACCAAGCAAGTGTAATTTCCTTGCTTGAATAAAAAAAAAAATCCTCGTGAACGTACTTGTGCATCATACACGGACGGTAAGGCAAAATGACGGACACCAACGAATTCCTTAAAATCCATCCCCAGATAAATTATATCGATTAAAAAAAAGATGATCTAATAGTAATAGGAAAGAAATTAGACCTAGAGGTTAGGGGAGCTATGAGGAAAAGCCAGTTAATGAGAATAATAGCTGAGCACATGGTAGACAATGACCGCTTCGATGAAGAAGTGCTGGAAGATTTACCGGCGGAGAAAACGACATGACTCCTGATCAGGTCGAACTAGAGAAAGCCAGAATAATGGCGAAAGCCAAGGTAGATAAAGCTCGAATCGAGCAAGAGATTAGGATGAGCGAATTAAGTATAGCTCACCAGCCACAGCAAGTCAGACAAAACAGATTCGACATAACTAAAACAAGTGCGATTGGTCCCAAAATTTGTAGAAAAGGAGGCGGACGATTACTTTGCGCACTTCGAGAGAACCGCCCTAAATATGGGCTGGCCACAAGAGTGTTGGGCAATGCTGTTACAAACGGCATTAAGCGGTAAGGCCCAAAAGACAAATGCGGCACTTCCAGCGGAAGACTGTGCCGATTACGAGGTAGTAAAAGAAGCAATTCTTAAAAGTTATGAACTCGTCCCACAAGCTTATCAACAGAAGTTCAGAAACTCAAAGAAAAGCGAGGGACAAACCTACGTAGAGTTCGTTAAACTCAAAGAGAATTATTTTGATCGGTGGTGCAATGCCAAAAACATAGAGGGTAACTTCAACAAATTGAAACAACTCATGTTAATTGAGGAATTTCAAAACTGCATACCCGATGACATGAGGTTACACCTGACCGACAAAAAGGCTGAAACAGCAATCGATATAGCCACGGCAGCCGACGAATACATATTGACTCACAAGAGAAGCAGGGCAAAACTACAGGGACCCATGCAGTCACAGGTCAGGGAACATTGTGCAGTAAAGACACTGTACGAAAATCCACGAGTACCCATCAGAAATCCCCTCAACACAACCAACCGACCAGTACTGGGACGGGAAGCGAGACCTATAGTATGCTTCAACTGTGGGGAAGCCAGGTCATGTAGCTGCGAAGTGTCAGGCGAAACGATTCACGGAGATGAATCGGAATACCCCAGCCAAAACACAAGGGGCGATATCTCAGGGAATAAATGAAACGTACGAACCCTTCATATCGAAAGGATATATCGCGCGAGATAAGGAAGGTCAAGGGGAACCCATTAACATTCTCAGGGACACGGGAGCATCCCAATCCCTAGTGAAAAGAGGATGCATGCCTAAAGAAGCGACAAGAGCCGCAGGTAGAGCGACCACGATAAGGGGCATAGGAAACAGACCCATAACGATTCCACTATTTAAAGTCCACTTAGTGTCGGATTGGGGCTCAGGAGAAATAACTGTAGGCGTAATTGACGAATTACCGATGACAGGGGTAGCCATGATACTAGGAAATGACATCGCGAAATATCAAGACGGGAAACCCATAGGGGTGACCACAAGAAGTAGAGCGATAGAGAGGGGAAATGTAGAAGACAAGCCGTCAGGGGAAAAGCAACCGAGACCGGTGGTAACACCCCAACCTTGTTTACCCGTGCCACGACAAGTGCTGATCAAGGAGCAACAGAATGACGGCGACCTAAAACCCTTATTCTGTCGGGTTGGAGAAGAATATCCTAACAAATCAAAAAGTCAATATTTCCTCAATAGGGGCGCACTAATGAGGAAATGGAATGCCCCCAAGACAAAGGGAGAGTCGGGAGATACTGTGCGGGAACAAGTAATGGTACCCGACATGTATCGAGAAGATATCATGAAAGTGGCACATGAGATACCACTGGCGGGCCACCTAGGTGTCAACAAGACCCTAGAAAAGTTGACCAGACATTTCTACTGGCCAGGAATCGTGGGAGATGTCAAAACGTTCTGTAGAACTTGTGGGACGTGCCAAAAGACTGGAAAACCCAACCAGAATATTCCCCCGGCCCCACTCCAACCTATACCGGCAGTGGAAGAACCGTTTAGTAGGGTAATAGTGGACTGTGTAGGACCGCTACCCAAAACCAAAACAGGACACAAATTTATATTAACTATAATGTGCGCGTCCACAAGGTTTCCAGAGGCGATCCCATTGCGCAACATATCAACGAAAAAGGTGGTAGATGCCCTGATAAACCTTTTCACTAAAATGGGGCTACCCAGAACCATACAGACAGACCAAGGATCTAATTTTACGTCGAGGCTATTCGAGCAGGCTACGGAGCAACTGGGAATCACCCACATAAAATCCAGCGCTTATCACCCTCAATCGCAGGGGGCTCTGGAACGCTTCCACGCCACCCTGAAAACCATGCTCAGGGGCTATTGTATGGAACACGATGCCGAATGGGATCAGGGGATCCCATTTGTGCTTTTCGCAGCTCGAGAAGCCGTCCAAGACTCGTTGGGGTTCAGTCCCTTCGATCTGGTCTTCGGTCATCAGGTACGAGGACCATTAAAAATGATAAAAGAGAAATGGGTCAGCGATGAACCCTTGCCAAATAACATGACGGATTACGTCACTAAAATGCGACAAACCTTAGCCGAAACACGGAAGTTAGCTAAGACCCACCTAGAAAGTAGTCAGAGGGTCATGAAGACCACATACGATAAAAAGGCAGTAGATAGAAAGTTCGAAGAAGGAGAGGAAGTGTTAGTACTCATACCCCTGAATGGTCAACCATTCAAGTCGAAATATCAGGGACCGTACACAATTACTGAAAAGATAAGCCCACTAAAGTATAAGATATCTACCCCCAAGCGTAGAAACAAAACTCAAGTATGTCATGTGAACATGATGAAAAAATATTTCAGGAGGGCGAGAGAAAAATCAATATTGACAGCACAGTGTCACCATGAAGCTGTAAGTGATGAGTACCCCGAAAGAGATCTTCCTGTAGAAAAGGACCCACCCATTAAGTTAAAGAATTCGGAGATAATGAGTAACCTAGGGTGCAAACTTGCACACTTACCGCCGAAAGAAGGGCAGAAGTTACAAGGAATGGTAACAGAATATAGCGACCTATTTGCTGACGCACCTACGCGCACAAGAACAATAGTGCACGACGTTGAGCTAAAGGAGAGCGAACCAATTAAACAACATCCGTATCGCATAAGTCCGAAGAAATTAGAGATAATGAAAACGGAGATAGACTACATGCTCGAACACGAGATAATAGAGCCCAGTCAAAGTGAATGGGCATCACCGTGCGTGCTGGTCGATAAACCGGACGGAACAGTGAGATTCTGTACAGATTATCGCAGAGTGAACGCGATAACCAAGGCAGACGCATACCCTATGCCACGAATAGACCACTGTATAGATAAGATAGGACATGCCAAATACATCACCAAATGCGACCTTCTTAAGGGATACTGGGCAGTGCCTCTAACCGAGAGAGCCAAGCAAATATCGGCGTTTGTAACCCCAGAAGGAGCATACCAATATCGCGTAATGCCATTTGGGATGAAGAATTCCCAAGCAACATTTGTAAGACTGATGAACACATGCCTTGCTGGGATTAAAAACGTAGATACATATGTCGATGACATAGTCATTTACAATGACACATGGGCAGGACATATCGAAACAATTGAAAAAGTATTTAAGAGGTTAAGAACGGCCAAATTAACCATAAACTTAGCTAAAACAGAGTTCTGCCAGGCCGAGGTCAAATATCTAGGGCATGTGGTTGGCCATGGGAAGATCACCCCAGCAAAGGCCAAAGTAGAAGAGATAAAGAATTATCCCATACCAAAAAATGTTAGGAGTTTAAGGAGATTCCTGGGCATGGCAGGGTATTACCGCCGGTTCTGCAGGAATTTTGCATGTCTCACTGCGCCACTGACGGAGCTGTTGAAAAAGCACAAGCGATTTCAATGGACACCCGAATGTCAAGAAGCAGCTGAGAAGATCAAGCTAATGTTAAGCAGCGAGCCAGTGTTAAAGGCTCCATCGTTTGACAAACCCTTCAGTGTGGCGGTAGATGCCAGCAATAGCGGGATAGGAGCAGTACTGTTACAAATGGGGGAGGATGATCAACTACACCCAGTCAGTTACTACTCAAAGAAACTGAGCAAGTTTCAAAAATCCTACTCCACAATAGAGAAGGAAGCTTTGGCGTTAGTGATGAGTTTATCTCATTTTGAAGTCTATGTATCCTCGGTGCATGGCCCGACTATCCTATACACAGACCACGACCCATTGATATACGTCAATAGAATGAAAAATAAAAACCGGCGAGTACTCTCCTGGAGTCTCATATTGCAGGAATTCGACCTAGACATCAGACACGTAAGGGGTCGGGATAACGTAATAGCGGACGCCTTATCACGTAGATTCGAAACAGAAAGGGAAGAAAAGGGGCGGGGGGGAAAATTCATAAAATAGCTGTAGGAAAAAGTGATGGAAACTCCACGAACATCATTTCTTTAGAGTGACACAAGTTGGTGTCCTTAATCTCAAATATTATTTTCTTGTCTCATACGAGTAATTTTATTTTAAATACATATAAATATATAAAAAAAGGAGGAACAATTCTCTTTTTTTTTCTCTTATGGAGGAAGGGGTTAAGAGAAACATTTTCACACCCTTCATATATATCAATTAAGCAGACACCCCTTCCCACACCCAATCCTTAGCAGACGGAGTCAAAATGAGGCTGGCTGAGCGACCTAGATTTCTACACCCACGCAATGACCTTCAACTGTCGCCAACAAGGAAAACGCGGAAGAATCAAGGCAGTTCGACGAAGGCGGTGGACACGGAAACATGTGTGGGGGCATTCTGCTCGAAAAATGGAAACACCGCGGTTGATTCGCATGGTGAAAAAAAAAAAGAAAAGAAAAACATCTCGTCGACTCGTATCGTGCCACAAAGGAACAATATATACTCACCTTGGCACTAATCGATTGGAATTCACGCCGTGCTGATAAGGAATAACATATATCCACCTTAGCATAAATGGATTGGAATTTACGAGAATCGATCCTTCAAACTAGCACCTCATAAAAGGAACAAAAGCTTCGGGTGAATTGAACGTCGACTCAACAAAAGAAGTTAAGTAACTCTTTCTAAATTGTTTTTGCTCGATCAATTATGTGAACTGTTGAATGCCCCATGAAAAAAAAAGGAAAAAGAAAAAGAAAAAAATGGGGAAAAGAAAAGCAACCCTCGAACTAAGGTTTTTTTTCTAAATGCTGAATCCCCCCCCCCTGTTGATCGACCCATAAGTAACATATCATTGACTATAAAAAAAGAAAAAAAGGAAGAAGAAAAAAAGGGGGAAAGAAAATAAAATAAAAATAAAAATAGAGGAAAGAGGGAAAAACTATCTCTATATCTTGAGACTTTCAATGTGACCCCCCCTCTCTGAGTATCACTCATATCTCGTTGATTCTCATCGAAGAGAACAAAAAGAACCTTCCTAAGACAATCGAAATATCACTCACCCCCCTCTCCTTGTCCCAAATCATTGTCTGCATGTATATATTCTTTTATTCTTTTTTTTTCATGTTATTTCAGTTATGATTTCAGTTGCATGTTCTGTTTTCGTAGTTACATTTTACCCGGTTCAATTTGTTTAAATAAATTGTTGATTTAATAACTCTCATACCCGTGTCGACTTGTGTCTCTTTTGTTTGCCTTACATTGCCGCCCGTGAATGCCTCGAGTATATTCCACGACGATTCTGGTCTGAACCTGGACACTGTACCATAGAGACCGCATAATTTGCAGTCGGTACCCGTCAAACTTTTCTTTTTCTTAAAACGCGTGCCCGGCCTTGGGATTTTCTCTGAGAACTCCAACCTTGGTACCGTACAGGGAGGTTCTCGTCAAGAAACAGGCTCGTGGTACCGTCACAATATACACACATGTATATATATACATATACATATACACACATAAACATACATACATATATATAAATAGATATCTCTTCAAATAGAATTCAAAGAATCATAAAGTTTGACCGATCGCTTAATTGAGGTCAGGTCGTGTACTAGATATAGAGAGTTAGTTCGGGAAAGGGAAGAGGAGGAACAAGAAGAATATAGAGATAAGAACAAAAACAAAAATAAAGATAAAAATAAAATAAAAGGATGGGCCAGATACGTAAATGGAATAATTCGTTTTTTCCAGATTTTTCCTAGTTTCATCTCAAATGTCATTGTCAGTTTAAATCGTATTTGTTCCGTCAACTCAAGTTATATATACTGCCCATGAGGTGCTAATTATTATTAATTTTATACGTATATATATTTCCCTTAGAAAGGAGGATTGACATGAGGTTTAGAATATACTAATGTTTATGAGCTAATTGTGAAACCAATCCTAAGATTATTGATGGAACGTTTATCTTTGTTTTATGATCCTTACGGTAATAGTTCAATGTTAAATAAGCTGAAAACAAAGGTAATAAAGTAATGAACCTTACTGGAGAACGTTTAAAATCAGTAATATCCATAACATTATGCTATTTAATAATATTTAACGGGGGAAATTTTCTAGAACTGCATTCAAATATACACAAAGTTACCTATAAATACATGAACACATACACACACACACACACACACACACACACACACACACACACACACACATATATACACACGTACACATGCATGCACACGTACAATATATATTTTTACATACACGAAACCATACAGTTTATACACACATACGCTCACTAAGCCCATATATACCCACATATAACACGTGTTCCATATATACCCAGATATATATGCCCTCATATATACAAAAAATATATATTTAGATATAAAGAATGTATATCATTATTTAACACTATTAATTATAACAATAATTAGTCTAGGTAACTTACCTAAATTTATCATAGATAATTTTTGACCCCTACACTGCTAATTTAACATTAATAAGATGAAAAGAGTGGGGTTGCGTAACTATGGTTATACAATTTAATTACCCTAGTACCAACAGATATGACGCATCAATGAGTATAGTTCTTTCTTGTTTATACGTACGGGTCTGGAGATTACCTTGCCATGGGGAATTTTTACTCCTGTTCTGGTTAGTAGATGAGGGCTAAATTTTAAATTCTTTAATTGGGAAGCTACATGTTTTTGGAAATACTATTATAATTAGATCTTAGAGTGCAAATTACGTGTAGGAGATTTAAAGTGTAGTATGTTAATGTGCTTATAGAAAGGCTCTACTTAACATGTGCATATATACAAAAAGAGGAAGTTATTTCATGTGTTAAATGAGGTGATTAAGAACCTATCTTTAGAAAATGAACATTATTATATTACCAAAGTAATTGTTTAGATTTTAGTCAAGACTGATGTGTATTTAGTCTTTGTTTTTACCTATTTATCATTTATACAGAGAGTGTATGTGATTTTATTTTAAGATGGCTGTATTTAAATTTTTTCTTGTGTTTACATCTGGACACTAACTCATTCTTGGTATTTATTATGGGTTTGTTGAAGGTTATGATGTTGACTGCCTCGGATATACAAAGATTGCAAAACTTATCCCTTGGGGTATATGATCTAGATTTATTCAGTATTCTCCATTTAATTGAATATGGAATTTTCTTGTCCTCTAGGCTGTTGATTAATTAAGTTAAGGATGTGCTATTATTATCATTGTTTTGAGATCTTTCATTTCTGAAGGAATGTAGGTGGTTTGAGATTCTTATTTTTATTAAGCTTGATGATGCACCTATATACGTGAATGTTTTCCTTGTTTTATTACTATTTATTTGTTCATCGGTCCCATTTCTATTGAGTCCTATATTGGGGGTCTGGGAAAAGATGGGGCCTGGGGATTCATAGCCTGGGTTCTGGTTAGTCCTAAACTGGTGTTCACTGGGAATTATATTATTGGATACGTTAGCCTGGCTGTTGTTGTTACTGTTATTATTATTCGAGCCCTCACCATATGTTTCCCTATGTATGCTTGCGTTCTGAACGCTTCGACTATATTCATTGTTTTCCTCGTTTGATTGGTTGTTTGTATGTTTTGGTAATTGCGTGACTGTGCAGGCGTATACCACGTCTTTGTGTATGCAATCGTTATTAAGGTGGCATTCATTTTTATTTTGGCAGTTACATTTGTTACTAGGTATTAGGTCAATTGGTATATCCAGCTTTTTTAGTTTTCCTGTTATTTGTTGAAATTATTGCCTGTGCTAGATTAGGCATTGTTGAGTATGAGATTTTTATGGAGTTTTTGTTTAATATGGTACTATATTTATGAGGGTATTTAAAAGATATTTCCACTATTCTGAAAAATTCTTTTGGAATGTTAGTTTTTACATTGGAGCTGAAAGGAGGATTGAACCAAATGGCATTCTTACGTCTTACTTTTCTCTTCTTATTAAATTGTTTTTGATTTGGGATTGGGCTGGTGGCTGTGTATTTAGTGAGGAAATTTATATTGGTAGGAACATTTTGGCTTATTCTGTTACTGTTATTTTTTATTGTCATATTATGAGTAATTACTGAGTGTAGTTTTCTCGCTAAAGGGTGTTTTTTGTTATATTCTATGCGTTCTTTATATCCTGAATTCCTTAAAGCATTTTTGTAGAATGTCGATACCTGGTCAAAGTCTTTTTTGTCTGCTGATAGATTTGATATTCTTTTGGAGATTGATGGAACTCTTGATTTGATTATTGACTTTGGGTGATTAGATTGTTTGTGTACATAAAATAGGTTTAGATTTGGTTTATGGTACGGGGTGTAAGATTCATAACAAAGATTTAAAGATACGTCTAAAATGTTGGAAGTTCTATTGTTTGGGTCGACATCTATTGTTTATCCAAAGTTTTTGAAAAATTCATGCATTTTTTTATAGTGTTGTTGTATTGTCTTGGTCTTGCGGGGGTGACGAATAATGCGTCATCCCTGTATAGCCCCCCTCGCATGTTGTTGAATTCTATACTAATTTCTTTTAATAAATAAAGACCCACTAAGTCGGTTACTTGTGCACTATCGGAAGATCCCATTACTATGTTGAAGTCATTAGGGGTATCTTTTCTTGTCCAATATTTACCTTCAAATTTAATTAGGGATCGTCTGGCTAATAAGATTAATTTAATTTCTAAATCCGTTATGTCCGAATGCTTTTTTTGCAAATATTAGTGCCTTATTTAATAGTATTGGGGAGATTGAGTCATAGTAATTATTTATATCGAACGTGATAAAGCTCAGTTGCTGCTTATCCTTAAGTTTTAAGAACCAGTTTATAACAGAGTCCGTACATTGCCACAGTGGGAATTTAACTTTGTCTCTAATGGAAGGTATGATTCTATCTAAGATTTTCTTGCTTACTAGACCAATGTCCGACCTAGAAAAGATACCCCTAATGACTTCGACATTTCAATGAGTGTTTTTTAAAAATTCATTGAATTACAATTTAATATATATAAATATATATATATATAAATATATATATATAAATATATGTATATAAATATATATATATAAATATATATATATATAAATATATATATAAATATATATATATAAGTATATATATAAGTATATATATATAAATAAATATATATATATATAACTATATATATAAATATATAAATATATAAAATATATAAATATATAAATATATATAAATTTATAAATATATATAAATATATATAAATATATAAATATATATAAATATATATAAATATACAACTATATATATAAATATATAAATATATATATATATAAATATATATATATATAAATATATATATATAAATATACAAATATATATATAAATATATATATACAGGGTGTTTCAAAAGTCTTGGGAACATAAAGATTTTTAATAACTCAAAAACTATTAGGAGTTAAAAAATGAAATTGGTACCGTTGGAAAGGTTAAAGTTTCAAGTTTTGTGGGGAATCTTCAAACTTGCTCAATATGAGCACCATTCGTCACACGGCAGACATCTAGTCGATAGTCCATTTCCTGCCAAACGCGTTCCAGAATCTTGACGTCAATGGTTCCCACAACTGCCGTTATTCGAGCCTTTAGTTCGTCAATATCTCTTGGAAGGGGCGGCACATAGACTTGTTGCTTGACAAAGCCCCAAAGGAAAAAGTCACACTCAGTACCCCATATGCGAGTGCTATGCTTGTTAACTTTGCCATTCAGATAGAAGGTCGCCTCATCGCTAAAAACAAGCCGGTCATCAAAGCCGTTATCTTCCAACTTCTCTTGCATTGCAATGCAAAAGTCACGGCGAAGTGGCTTATCAGTGTCCTTCAACTTTTGGACCAACTTGAGCTTGTAAGGTACCATTTGCAGTCGTTTCCTTAAGACACGCCAGACAGTTGCTGGAGCAAGCTGAAGTTCCCTGCTGGCTCTTCTCACTGATTTACGAGGGCTCTGCTGAAAGGCTTCCGGACTTGCTCAACTGCATCTTCTGAAGTTGAAGGGCGACCTGTTCGCTTACTTGGGCACAAACACCCATCTTTCACAAATTTAGCATGCCATCTGACAATGGGTTTCCTTTCAGGGACTTCTTTTTTAAATTTCCTGCGAAATGCACGCTGAACACATGTCCACGATTCAGTCTTTGCAAATTGGAGGACGCAAAACGCCTTGTCTTGTTTAGAGAACGCCATTACTGCACATGGAAAGATAAGACGAAAATCATTAGCATGACCAAAAACTTGATTAAGCAAGCTTTAAAATGACACCAGTTTCATTTTTCTACCTGGAATAGTTCATGAGATATACGCATTTGTAATGTTCCCAAGACTTTTGAAACACCCTGTATAAAGATATAAATATATATATAAATATATAAATATATAAATAAATATATATATGTAAATATATAAATAAATATATAACTATATATATAAATATATATATATATATATAAATGTATATATCTATATATTTATATATATATTTATATATAAATATATAAATATATAAATATATATATATATATAAATGCATATATAAATATATAAATATATATATATATAAATGCATATATAAATATATAAATATATATATATATAAATGCATATATAAATATATAAATATATAAATATTTATATATATATATTTATATATAAATATATATATATATAAATGTATATACAAATATATAAATATCTATAAATATATATATATATATATATAAATATATATATACATGTATATATAAATATATGAATATCTACAAATATATATATAAATATATATATATAAATATATATATAAATATAAGTAGATTGTAGTTTGCTTGAAGCATTGTTGAAGAAAATTATAAGGTAAAATTAAAAGCCAAGAACAATGCGAGATTTTTTTTTATATAGAGTAAAATTAAATGAAAATAAAAGAAATAGATTTCTTTTTTTGTTGCTTGTTTTTTCTTTTTCACACAAATTTTAACTCTAAACAACAGTCATTTTTTTTTCTGTTGTATTCAATGGTGTTATAAATCTCAATATATTTCAGACCTATTAGTCCATTTTCAAGAGAAGACAGCGGAAGAGTGTTCAAAATTGGAAAAGCAGCCGCAGAGTTTGCCACGTGATACCGCGAAATATAGAACAAAAAAAAATGACGTTAGGAGAACGTTAACATAAATCAGTTGGTGTTTGAAATACTTGTTGCGTTTGTGAATCAAGGGAGATGACTATTCAAGCAAGGTTTTTTTTATTATTATTTTAATTATTGTTTTTCGTATGTTTTAAACTTATATTATAAAAGCGGAGCTCAATTCCAGTCTATTGTTTAGTGTGGGAGTATTTTTTGAAATAATTAAAGATTCGAGGATACGAAGTTGACCTACGTTTCTTGAAGAAGCAAGAATGTTTATGTGAAAATCTGGTTCTGAATTAATGCAAGTGCGAATATGTTTATAGAACGACGAAGCAGTAGTGTTTAAGTGCTCTTTAATGCGGTGGTGAAGCAATCTGGTAGTGCTTCCGATGTAAGATGCACTGCATTTAGCGCATTGTAGGTCGTAAACAACGTGGTTCTTAAAGCATAAACTTGTGTGTGATATTGGGTAATTAGAGAGTGAACAAGGGGAAGGTGTATGCGATGGATGTTTTCGGTTGAGCTGTTGTCTTAAAGTAGATCCAATGTGGATGAGTTGAATGTTGAGTCCCTCGCTGCGGATGGCTTTTCGGATTGAAGATGGGATTTTGTCACTGAGGAAGGGTAGTTTTAGAAAACAATTGTTAGAGAAGGGTCGGGTGTTGCGTTTTTTCTTTTTAAGTGAGGATAGGATCGTATTAGGGTAGCCGTTTAGTGAGAGGGTCTGTAGGAAATTGTTAGTGTGTGTATGTTTGTCGGAGATGTTAGTGCATTTGTCTTGTATGCGTGAGATTTCGGCATGTGCGTAGTTTAGTTTGTCCTTGAGAGGTAGTGCAGATTTGAAATGTACGAAGAGGCGTTTGCTGGACGGTTTTCTGTAGAATTCAGTGCATATGGCACCATTTTTTTTATTTGTATTTTAAAATCAAGTAGAGAAAGAGATTCAGAAGAGTCTGGGTGTTCTATAGTAAATTTTAAGTTTGGGTCGGCGTTATTGAATTTGTGGAAAATGTTAATAGCTTCTTCGCGGGAGTATGTGATAATTAAAATGCCATCGATATATCTAGTAAAAAGGAGATAAGAGTAGCAGGTACTAAGGGTGTGTCTTTCGAGTTTGTCCATATAAGCAATGGCAAGAATACCGGATAGACTGGAGCCCATGGGTAGTCCAGATACTTGTTTGAACGTGTTTTGTAAGAAAGTAAAGTAAGTGTTGTCTACTATAATACGGAGGAGTTGTAAGAGATCTCCTGGAGTAATTCCGAAGCATTGTGGGTTTTTAGATGCTATAATGTCTGCCATGAGATTGATGGCTGGATGTGCAGGAATGGAGGTGTATAAAGGAACGACGTCTAGGCTAAATGGGTATCTGTATAGTTTGAGTAGATGGTGTGGTAGATCGTTGAGTCTGTTAATTACTTGGTTGGAACTACTAACATGGGCTGGGAAGGTAGAGAGTAGAGATTTAAGTAGGCGGGATATTAACCAAGAGATTTTATAAAGGGGACCATTAACGCTTGAAACAATGGGTCTGATCTGTGTGTGCGTGTGCTATTTTTGTGGGTTTTAATAAGGTGATAAAAGGTAGGTAATTCGCTGTATTTAGTAATAAAATTTAGTCTGTGTTGTTTTGGGAGATTTCTTTTAAAACAAATTTGAGACCATGTCTTGTTAATGTTGTTCTCAATACGAGCAGCAGTGATATTATGTGCTGGGGTGTAAAAGTCGGTATTGGAAAGATGCTCTATAGCAATGTTGTTATAAGATTCCTGTGATATAACGCAAAATTCTCTGCCCTTATCAGAGGGTAAGTAAACTAAATCTTTGTCTTTAAGGGATTTAAGGGTGAGGTATTGGTTCCTGGTAAAATTGGGAGTAATATGGTGTTGTTCGCGTTCAAGTATTCTGAAGATTTTATGCTTTAACCTTGAAAGTTTTAGATCTAGTGGAATATTATTAGGAGGTGGGTATAAAGGGTGATCAAGCTGAAAAACAGGAAAAGAGGTGTTGTGATTACCTGAGAGGTTGAGGGGGGTGTCCTTGTTATCGTGCGGGGCGAAAGCGTGCACCATTTAAGGTGGTAAGCAGTTCTGCAGAACTGCGTTTCTATGTTGAGTTTAGCTTTATCCGCCAGTTTCATTGAGGTGATAAACTTAGGGCCAAGTGAAAGGAGATCCGTTTCAGTTGTGGAAAGAGAGTTAGTGAGGTCAGTTACGAGAAGATGATCTTTGAGGGACTTGTCGGTGGAAGAATCCTGTGAATTATGTATGTGTCTGTTGTAGACCGGTTTATTAGTTTTCTGTTTAAGCCAAGTAAATTTGCGTATGAGATGTTTCTGTTCATTGTGCAAGCTGGAATGGTATGCGCAGTCGATCAGAGATTGGATGTTGTTAAGCGAATGACCGTTAGGGATAGATGCAGTGAGGAAATTCCGGAGGTTCTTGACTGAATTAATATGTCCTTGTAGAGTCCGGTGGTGTTGCTTAATGATTATTTTGAAGCAATAGTCATATATAAATTGTCGTGAAGTGTGTAGAAAACAGAACCATGTTGGCAGATTTATGTTCCTGATTGTGCTAGGAACAATTTTGTTTTTACGGCCTTTTTTCAAAAAGTAGATTTGGCAGTTGACTCTAGCGCGTGTTTCCGTAGTTTTGAAGATGCTCTTCATGAGTGCAAACTCTGTCTGACTGAGACTGAGGGATAAAAGTAGATTGTAGTTGCTTCAAGCATTGTTGAAGAAAATTATAAGGTAAAATTAAAAGCCAAGAACAATGCGAGATTTTTTTATATATGTATATATACATATATAAATATCTATAAATATAAATATATATAAATATATATATATAAATATATATATATATAAATGTATATATAAATATCTATAAATATATATATAAATATATATATATGTACACAAATATATATAAATATAGATATAAATATATATAAATATATATATAAATAAATCTGTATATAAATAAAAATATAAATAAATATATATATAAATAAATATATATATAAATATGTAAAATATATATATATATAAATACATATAAAATCTATATTTATATATAAATATATTTATATATAAATAAATTTATGTATAAATATATTAATATATAAAT
>NC_136518.1:29317368-29327368 GCF_053919585.1 Euprymna scolopes
TACTAAGGGAACGACCATTAAATAATTCTGCGGGTCGCCATGGAACTCAACGCCCAAGGAGTATCAAAATAGTTTTCATGAGCTGAAGAAATTTTTTTTTCCGAAAAGTGGGTGATCACTTTTCCATCTAAATTTAACTTAAAATGAGCACCCACTTTCTGGCCACCTGAGGAAGGGGCATTTATTTTCGTGTTTATTGGCTTAAAGGTTTTTTTGACAAGGCAGTTTGGTACGCGAATGTATATTTAACAGTTTTCGTTTATGCTCACGCATAGCATAAACAAAGGCTACGTCTGTGAAATGGAAAATAGTCCCAGAGTTCAGGGGTTAATACCATGCAAAAGAAATCAAACAAAAAGACTTTTTAGCCAAGAAACACACAGAAAGAAAAAAAAATAGCATCCATTTTTTTCTATCGAATTCATTTGCTGTTTTTATTGAAAACTATTTTCCCCCGGATTTTTGATATAATTTTCCATTAAGGGCTGTGCGTCTCACGTTCGTAAATAACAAAATTTTTTTTTGTAGATTTCGGTGCAAACCGTTTCCGTCGCAAAAAAATAGTTTTTATGATATGAAGAAATTACTTTTTCGAAAAAGTGGCGATCACTTTTCCATGTAAATTTAACTTAAAATGAGCACCCACTTTCTAGCCACCTGAGAGAGGGGGGATTTTTTCCCATGTTTATTGGCTAAACAGCTTTCGTTTATGCTTACGCATAGCGTAAACGAAGGCTACGGCTGTTAAATGGAAAATAGTCCCAGAGTTCAGGGATTATTACCATGCAAAAGAAATCAAACAAAAAACTTTTTCGCCAAGAAACAGAAAAATGCCCCTCTCTCAGGTGGCCAGAAAGTGGGTGCTCATTCTAAGTTAAATTTACATTGAAAAGTGATCACCCACTTTTCGAAAAAGTAATTTCATGAATGTCATGAAAACTTTTTTTTTTGCTACGTAAACGGTTTGCAGATTCGTTTTCAGCACACCGAAATCTACAATAAAATATTTCGTTATATATGAACGTGAAACGGGCCATAAAGTAAAATAATACCGGATTTTTTTGAGCAGATTTGCCGTTTAGTTGTACAAATATCCTCAAACCAGGTAATCACTAAAAGGGATTTTTAAAAGTCGTCAACTGTATCGAGCAAAAGTTTAAAACCACCGATTATATGCCAGCCTACATCATGGTAACATATACTGAGTGAGTTCCTAACAGTATTTTTAGTTTAAACTCATTTTCCCCAAATTTCCCCAAACTTAACGTGTTCGATACAGTCTGCCGCCATTTGTATTTTTCAGATATACCGACAAACATTGAATGTTTTTGAACCGATTATACATTACATAAAAACACTAAAATCTTATCCAGTTAGGTAGAACACTTACTTTTCTTGCCTTTGATAACATTTATTTGTTATATATTTATTTTTTGACAACTTCTTTGTATCTGTGTTTAGTAATATAAACCCTTTTCATTTAATGTAACGTTTAGTCGGCTCGAAAAACAGTGTTTATTGGTGTATTTGAAAGCTACAAATGGTGGTGGACACTGTTGATTACTTTAAGTTAGAGAAAGTGAGTTAAAACTAAAAAAACTATACAAAATACTGTCAGAAACCTATCCATTATGCCAGCCTATGTCATGGTAACATATGTTCGGTGAGTTTCAGACACTGTTTTGTATAGTTTTTAGTTTTCAACTTATTTTCCCAAACTTAACGTATTCAACAGAATTCGCGACCATTTCTGTTTTTTGAGCCAATTAAACATTTTACATTATATAAAAACACTAAACAATTATCCAATTAGGTAGAAACGTAAATTACCTTACGTTTGCTTTCATTTATTTGTTTTTGGACGACTTTTTCAAATCTGTGTATAGCAACCCCCCCTCCCCCACCATCAACCAAATATTAATTACTAAATCACATTTTTTAAAACAACAACAAAAAAAAGCATTTAGCGTTTCAACATTTTTGCTACGTTCGGCTTCATCCACTGATTGTTGGTCAAGTCCAAAACATGAATGATTGACAGAAACTCTCGAGGATCCAGATCAAATTCTGCAAGAGTACCATTTTTTTCAGTTTCGCCTTCTTTTTCACTTTTTGCAGTGGATTGCTGTACTAATATAAGAAACATGCATTTTCTCTTTTATTAAATTTTTCCATTACACCAAATTGAGCCACTGCAACGCGTGGCAGGGTACAGCTAGTATAAATATATATAAATATATACATATATATAAATATACATTAATATATATATATATATATATATATATATATATATATATATATATAAATATATATATATAAATATATATTCTCGGGTTTTTTATTAAAAAGTAATGGACTTATGAATTCAACGAGGTTGTTAGATAGTGCTCAATAAAAAGAGCTGATAATACTTGTTTATTGTTATATAAACATGCTCACATTCCGCTGCTACAAACAGCCACTTGTTTCAATCAAACAACAGATATCATCAGGCAGCGACTTGACTAGTAAAATGTTCAATGAATAATGGATTTTTATTTTAGGTAGGGACTCTTTAAAAGTTGGAGTTAAAAAACTTAAAACACAGAACTTTAATTATAAGATGTAAAGTGGGAGGGGGCAATTTAAATAAAGTGAAAAGATTATAATGGAGAGAGAGTGATTAAGAAGAGAAGAAAAGAAATAGGGAAAGAAAAGAGAGAAAAAATATATAATATAGAGAAGAAAAAGAAAAAAGATATAAATGGTTATTATAAAGAGAATAAGGACTAGAAGGGAAAAGAAAGAATGATGAGATATAGTTAAAGAGAGAAAGAGAGAAAGTAAGAATTAATAGGAAGGGAATCTTAAAGAAGTTGCCAGTATATAGAAAAAGAAAAAGAAACAAATCTGCATGTCAACCAATTTATTAACAATTATACAATTCAGTAATGAGACAACATTATTAGAAATACAAACCGAAAATACAATCTAAGCGTTAGAAATGAACATGTCAAAAAAAGCAGCGAATATATCCAACTAACATATTTATCATCTAACATACGTCCACGAGTAATATCAACGCAGTTCAAACATACGTCTCCAATTAATTAAGCCCTTTATATATATATATATATATATATATATATATATATATATATATATATATATTTATACATATATATATTTATATATATATATTTATACATATATATATATATATTAATACATATATATATTAATATATATATTTATATATATATATATATTTATATATATATGTTAATATATATATTTATATATACTTATATATATTTATACCTATATATATTTATATATATTTTTTATATATATATATTTATATATGTATATATTTAGATAATTATATGTTTATATATGCATATAGTCATACATATATATTTGTATATATATAAAGTTATACATATATAAATATATACATATATAAATATATATAAATATATACATATAAATAGATATATATATTTAAACATATATGTATACATAAATATATATATATATACATATCTATAAAATATATATTTATATATATATAAATATGTATATATAAAAATATATTTATCTCTAAATATATATATATATCAATAAATATATATATATATAAATATATATATAAAAATATACATATATATACATATATATATAAATATATATATATAAATATGTATATATATTTATATATATTTTTATATATATATCAATATATATATAAATATGTATATATATAAATGTATATAAATATATATATACACATATGTATATATAAATATATATATATAAATATATATATAAATATATACATAAATATATACATAAATATATATATATATATAAATATATATATATCAATATATATATATATATATAAATATATATATATAAGTATATATATATATGAATATATATATATATATATAAATATATATGTATAAATATATATAAATATATGATATATATATACAAATATATATAACAAATATATATATATTTATATGTATACAAATATATATACAAATATATATATAAAAATATAAATGTATATATAAATATAGTAATTTATAAAGTATATATGGTGATGAAGCTCCACTGAATATTCTGCGTTTAATCCACTATAGGATTCGTCAGGCTTATGCGCCCTTAGCTCTACCTACGTATTTAGCACTTTTGGAATAAATACTTAAAGTTTACGCATACTCTATACTTTCGAATATTAAATTTATGTGAGTATATGAAGTAGTTATATATTAATATACATATAAATATAAATATATATATATATAAATATATATAGATATAAATATATATATATAAATATGTATATATAAATATTTATATATATACAAATATGTATATATATATATAACTATATATATATAACTATATATATAAATATACAAATATGTAAATATATATACATATAAAAATATATAGATATATAAATATACATATATAAATATATAAATATATATATACATATATAAATATATATAAATATATCAATATATATATACATATACTAATATATAAATATATACCTACCTATAAAAATGTATATATGTATATATACATATATGAATATATATATACATAAATTTATATATATATAAATTTATATATATATATATATAAATATATATATATATATATATATATAGAAAAATACAGATATATATTAATATATATATAAATATAAACGCATAAATATAAATATGTATATATATATAAATATAAATAAATATAAATATATATAAATATATATATATATAAATATATATAAATATATATATATATATAAATATATATAAATATATATATATATATAAATATATATAAATATATATAAATATATATATATATATATAAATATATATAAATATATATATATAAATATATATAAATATATATATATATAAATATAAATATATATATACATAAATATAAATATATATAAATATATATATATAAATATATATATAAATATATATATATAAATATATATATGTATAAATATATATATATATATAAATATATATATATAAATATATATATAAATATACATATACATATGTATATATGAATATATATATATAAATATATATATATATATAAATATACATATAAATATATATATATATATATAAATATATATATATATATATATATAAATATATATATAAATATATACATATAAAAATATATATATAAATATATATTTATATTTATATATATATTTATATATATATATTCATATATATATATAAATATATATATATATATATTTATATATATATATATTCATATATATATAAATATATATCCTGTGTAGACAAAAGATTTTGAAACATCAGTTGGAGATATTTATTGATTTAAAACCACCTTAACAGTGAGATATTTTTTTTTCACTGTTCTTCCAACTGAAACCAAATTCCCTTCTTTCCTCATTTGTTTCTTAGTTTTTAATTTATCATTCTGCCGTTTCCTCTTCGAGGGTCAGACGATAAGGCCTTAAGGAAATTTTAATAATTTCACCTGCCCGTTTTTTTTTTGTTTTTTTTTTGGTATTTAAATTAAATGATGTTTCCTCTGAAATTTCTTCTTCCATTTTGCTGTTCCAAGAATTTACTTACATATTTTCGAGGTCGGTACAGCTCAGAATTTATCAAAACGTTAAACAAAGTTATACGTATTAAAAATAAGTTAATCGTTTTGAAGTGTAGGATGGAATTTCTTAAATCTTGCCGCCTAAATCATGTAGCTCCCGGTTATATCTCTCATCGTATTTCTAAAATTAAATGTAGAAATACATTGGCAGTTCAACGTGTTTTCCTACAAGATGAAATCCTATTTAATTCCGATACGTATAATTCGTTACGTAGTAAACACCTTTTACTTTGGGCCATGGTTTGGAAAGAACTATCTTTCTTTGATAAACTCCGTTTTTCCAAGTTTTTATCCATTGGCGATAATTTTACCCGTAATAAATGTACTTCTTCTTATGATAAATATTTTAAAAATTTAATTACGAAGAAATTTGGGATTATAACAAATTTGGATAAACATATATTTAATTATTCTTCTTATGTTTTGTCCAATACGGAAGAATTTGTTTTATCTGCTGGCTTACAATTTTGTATTCCTCCCCCTTATGTTGATAAAATTTCAATATTTTGTGAAATTGAATTATTATATACTCAATTAAAGCACCATTCGCCTATCTCTACTGATGAATTAACTAGTGTTAAAATTCAGTTGGGCGAATGAGGTCGGAGGTTTTCTGCCATAAATACAAAATCTAGTGATTTTGTTTGGCAGAAAAATCATTTTGAAGCGGCAAAATTAATTAGGTCTAATCCCGACATTTATCTTTCTCGCCCGGATAAAGGATCGGGCGTTGTTATACTTAACAAAACGGATTATATCGCCAAAATGTTACAAATCTTGGACGATAAAAATAAATTTCTCCGGTTGTCATCATGGCTTAAATCAAGCCATGATGACACTTTTCGTATGGAAATAAAAATCCAGAAAATATTTCTTCAACTTTATAAAAGCGGGTTTATTTCTAAGGAAATTTATAATAGAATCCGACCCATTGGCTCTCAAAGGCCTAGAATGTACGGTTTACCCAAGGTTCATAAACCTAACATTCCTTTATCTATGTTGGGTTCTGCACAACACGAACTTGGGAAATGGTTGGTTGATCTTCTTAAACCTGTGCTTTCTTTTTATTCGGTCCATTGTATCTCGGATTCTTTTCAATTCGTGTCTCAGATACAAAAATTATCTTTATCTAAAAATACCGAGTTCTTGGCTTCCTTTGACATTAATAGTCTTTTTACTAATATACCTTTGGATGAAACCATTGGTATTTGTGCTGACTATCTATACCGTGGCCCCTCAAAATCTCCACAATTTCCTGAACGAATTTTCGTTGAACTGATGGAACTTGCTACTAAATCAGTCTCCTTAAGTTTCAACAACATTATGTACCGGCAAAATGACGGGATATCTATGGGTAGCCCTCTTGGTCCTTCGCTAGCCAACATTTTCGTTGGATTTTTGGAAAACGAATTATTTTCCAAAATTACTAAGCCAACATTCTATACACGCTACGTTGATGACACTTTTGCATGCTTTCCCTCACGGAGTGAAGCTGAACAGTTTCTTCGTCTTCTTTGCAACCTGCATCCATCGTTACAATTTACTATGGAGGTCGAGGACTGTGGCTCTCTCCCATTCCTCGATGTTCGTGTTTCTAAAGTTGGTTCTATGTTTGAGACCTCTGTATATAGAAAACCTACATTTACAGGGCTCTATCTTAATTGGTTTTCCTTTGCCCCTCAGTCTAGAAAAATAAACCTCATTAGCGCTCTTACACATCGTGCACTTATGATTTGTTACCCAAACCGTCTTGATACGGAACTTGGTGAAATCACAAATATTTTTCTTAGCAATGGATATCCCATAAATATAATAAAAACTACTATTGAACGTAAAATTACTACATTTAATAGTGTTAAACGTATTGGTCCATCACGTTGTCCCATTTATTTAAAATTACCATGGTTAGGTCCTGTTGGCCTTCATATTGTTGAAAGGATTTCTTCTGCTACTCAACGTTGTTTTCCAGCTACTATGCTTAGAGTAGTTTACACAACTCGAACCTTTTTCTCTTCTTTTCGTAAAGATGTTTTGCCAACCATTCAAAAGAATTCTGTTGTTTATAAATTTGTTTGTCAGTGTGGAGCTGACTACGTTGGCAAAACATCCCAAAGATTAGAAATGAGAATATCCCAACATATCCCTCGGGATATTCGACTACACCAGGTTTCGAGAACATGCGGGCACTCCCAAGCTCATGAGTCCGCCATTGGTAATCACCTGATGAGTATAAATAGGTGTTCTGATCAATATTCCGATGGGTGGTTTTCTGTTTTATACAGTGCGAGGTCGAACTATCATCTCAATATCATTGAGGCGTTAGTCATTAACAACTCTCGACCTAGCCTGTGTAGACAAAAGATTTAGAAGCATCAGTTGGAGATATTTATTGATTTAAAACCACCTGAACAGTGAGATTTTTTTTCACTGTTCTGAACTGAAACCAAATTCCATTCTTTCCTCATTCGTTTCTTAGTTTTTAATTTATCATTCTGACGTTTCCTCTCAGAGGGTCAGACGATAAGGCCTTAAGGAAATTTTAATAATTTCACCTGGCCGTTTTTTTTGCTTTCTTGGTATTTAAATTACATTATGTTTCCTCTGAAATATATATTTGTATATATATATATACATTTATATACATATATATATTTATATATATATATTTATATATATATGTATATATATGTATATATATATTTATATATATACATTACTATTTATATATGTATATATATATTTGTATATATATATTTGTATATATATATATTTGTATATATATATATTTATATAGAAATTTATATATATCTATATTTATAGATATATATTTATATATTTGTCTATATGTATATATATATTTATGTATATATATTTATATATATATTTATATATATTTATAGATATATATTTATATATATTTATATATATTTATATTTATATATATTTATATATATATATTTATATATTTATATTTATAAATATATATATGTATATATTTATATATTTATATATATATATTTATATATGCATATTTATATATACATATTTATATATACATATTCAAATATATATATATATTTATATATATATATATATATATTTATATATGTATATTTATATATATGTTTATATGTATATTAATAGATATATTTATATATATATATTTATATATACATATTTGTATATATATTTTTACATAGATATTTGTATATATATTTTTATATATATATTTGTATATATATTTTCATATATATATTTTTGTATATATATACATATATATTTATATACATATATTTCTATATATATTTATATATATATATTTATCTATATATATATTTATATACATATATTTATATATATATATTTATATATACATATTTATAAATATATATTTATATACATATATTTATATATACATATTTATAAATATATATTTATATACATATTTTATATACATATATTTATATATATATTTTTTGTATATATACATATATAAATATATATACATATATATACACAGATGTATATATATATATAAACATATATATATATATAAATAAAAATATATATATAACTATATAAAATTATATATATACATATATATAACTATATACAAAATACATATATAAATATATACAAATATATATATATATGTATAAAAATATATATATATATATATAAATGTATATATACGTATGAATATATATGAATATTTATATATATATATATTTATATATATACATATTAATTCATATATATCTATATTTATATATATCAATATTTATATATATATATTTATATATATTTATATATATATCTATATTTATATATATATATGTATTTATATACATATATAAATATAACAATATATATATACATATATAAATATATATACATATATAAATATATATATACATATATAAATATAAAAATATAAATACCCACAAAAATATATATATACATATAAATTTATATATATTAATTTATATATATACATATAATTATATATATATAGAATTATACAGATATATATATAAATATATATAAATATATATATCAATATATATATAAATATATATAAATTATATATACAAATATATATACATATAAAAACATTAGTATATATATGTATATACATAAATATATATATAAATATAAATAAATATATATATATAAATAAAAAAATATATATATAAATATATATATATATAAATATATATAAATATTTATATAAATATATATATATTTAAATATATAAATATAAATATACATACAAATATATATATATATATATAAATATATATATATATGAATATAT
>NC_136518.1:29332368-29337368 GCF_053919585.1 Euprymna scolopes
TGTATATATATATTTGTATATATATATTTATATATATATGTGTAAATATATATGTATATTTATATTTATATATATATATATAGATATATTTATATATATGTATATATATATATTTTTTATATATATAATTGTATATATATTGGTTTATATATATATATATGTTTATGTATATATGTATATATTTATATATATATATATATTTATATATATACATATTTTGTTTATATATATTTATATATATTTATATATGTGTTTTATATATATAGTTATATATATATTTATATATATATGTTTTTTCTCTATATATATATTTATATATAGTTATATATATTTGTATATATATATATGTTTATATTTATATATTTCTATATTTATATATTTCTGTATATATATTTGTATATATATATTTATATATATATATTCATATATACATATGTATATACATATATTTGTATACATATATTTATATATATATATTTTCTATGTATATATACATCTATAAATATATATTAATATATATACAAAGATATATATAAACATAAAAATATGTATATATATAAACATATGCATGTAAATAAATATATATATATAAATATAAAAAAATATATATTTATATACATATATGTACATATATATATATTTATATAGTTCTATATTTATATATATATATCTGTATATATATATATTTATATATTTTTATTTATATATATATATATAGTAATATATATATATTTTTGTATATATATATTTATATATATATGTTTATATAAATATATATTTATATATATATATATATATATCTACGTATATATATATATTAATATATATATATATATATATAAATATATATATAAATATATTTATATATAAATATAAATATATAATTATATATATATATAAATATATATATATGTATATACATATATAAATATATTTATATATATATATTTGTATATGTATATATATTTTTGTATATATATGACTATGACTATGCACTATTCAAAATCGAGGCATAGTAAATATATTGCGCAATGGCTAATATCGTTAAGTCGTCAGTATTGCACAATTCATGAGTTCGACGACCTGAGTCTGCGCCTCTGTCGGAGCATGTCACTGATGAGATGCAGTGAATCGGGGCCCGCTTTGGGTCCGGCGTTTTACGTTGTCGATGCAGTTGCTCGATTCTATCCAATTCTGGGTTCTAGCTTTATCCTGTAAGGTGAATGTGAACGGGGATTTATATATCTATCTATGATCTCCTCTTAATGTCTAATGAATATATAAATATATATATATATATATACATATATATATATATAAATATATATATATATATATAAATATATATATATATAAACATATAAATATATATACATATATAAATATATAAATATATATAAATATATAAATATATAAATATATATATATATAACTATATATGTATATATAAATATATAAATATATATATATGTAAATATATTAATATATATATACATATATAAATATATATACAAATATATATATACATATAACAATATATATATACATATATAATATATATATATACATATAACAATATATATATACATACATATATAAATATATATATATACATATAACAATATATATATATACATATATAAATATATATATATATATATATTACAATATATATATATACATATATAATATATATACATATTACAATATATATATATACATATATAATATATATACATATAACAATATATATATACATATATAAATATATATATATATATATATTACAATATATATATACATGTAAATATATATACATAAATATATATATATAAATATATATATTAATATATATATAAATATATATCTATATAAATATATATATAAATATATATATATATAAATATATATATAATAATATATATATATTTATAAATATACATATATAAATATTTATATAAATATATATATATAAATATAAATATATATGTTATAATATATATATATATATTTATAGATATATGTGTTAAAAATATATATATATATTTATAAATATATGTGTAAAAATATATATATATATTTATAAATATATATATAAATATAAACATATATATAGATATATATATACATATAACAATAAATATATATATAAATACATATATAACAATAAATATATATATATAAATACAAATACATATTAATAAATATATATATAAATATATATAAACATATATATATAACTATTTCATTTATTCACATAAATTTACTATACAAAAGTATAGATTTATGCGTAAACTTTAAGTATTTACTTCAAAAGTGCTCAATACGTAGGTAGAGCTTGTTAGTAATTTATAAAATATATATGGCGATTAAGCTACACCGAATATTCTGCGTTTAATCCAACTATAGGATTCGTCAGGCTTATGCGCGAATTCTGTCGTTGTTTTTATACATGTTGAGGATTACTAGTTGGCCAATCAGCTTTCTAGTAGCCACCGCTCCCCTTCCTACCAGCCAATGGGCATGCATTTTATCAAACAAAGGATCTGTTTTAGAGCTAGCTTAGTGGTTTTAGGTGGCCGTTCTGCTTCTTTTCTTTTTTTTAAGTACATATAAATATACCTATGTGTACACAGCAATGCACATATATATACATATATATATATACACATATGCGTGTGATCGTTTATGTATATTCATGTTTATTTAATTTATTTATTTATTTGTTTTCTATTGTTATTGTTAGTTTTAAAGCTATTTTGTATCGCTATCCTAGAGTAAGTTTTATTTTGTGAACACAATTGTTTGCTATTTCCCGCCTACAGTTTAATAGATTTTGAGGTTCTTTGAAGTACAGGATAGAAAAATTTCATGGAGGCATAATTTACATGGGTCGTCTAAATGTCTGCATGTGGTAGCTTGTCTTATTATTTTCCATTCGACTACCGGCGAATGTCCGCTTTCTTTGAGTTCCCAGTATTTATTCGCTAGTGTTGTTTTTATACGGTGTTTTTTATTTTTGAATGTGCTTTTGTGGTCATAGTATCGGGTTTTGAAATCTAAGGAAGTCATGCCTATGTAATATTTTTTGTTATTCGGGTTTTCTTTTGCAAATATTGTTGCTTGATAGACTACGCTTTTTGTTAGACATTTGTTTTGGACTGGGCAAAGTGTGCGGTGTCTACAATTGCATTTATCTTTTTCGTTATTAGTATTTTTATTTATGGTACGGTTGTACTTGTCCGAATATTATATTTACGAAACAGCCCTAAAAAACAGTGGATACAAAAATATAGATATCAAATATAAACAACAAAACACCAACAACTATAATAAAATTAAAAACAGAAGAAAAAGAACTATAATTTGGTATACGGCCCTATACAATCAAATGTTAAAAACAAAACTTGGCAAGAAATTTCTAGATCTTATTGAAAAACACTTTCCCGCAACCAACCCCTTACACAAAATCTTCAATAAAAATACCTTGAAGTTATCTTACAGTTGTTGCGAAAATTTAGAGATTATAATTAAGGCACATAATAACAAAATACTAAATGAAAACAATGTAAACAACAACAAAATAAACAATAAAAAAAGTAGACACCAGGACAGAAATAAAAACAACACTAGCAGAAATAATAATAATAATAATAATAATAATAATAATAATAATAATAATAATAATAATAATAATAACAACAATAATAATATAATAATAACAATAATAATAATAATAATAACAAACCAACCCCGGACAAGTACAACCATACCATAAATAAAAATACTAATAACGAAAAAGATAAATGCAATTGTAGACACCGCACACTTTGCCCAGTCCAAAACAAATGTCTAACAAAAAGCGTAGTCTATCAAACAACAATATTTGCAAAAGAAAACCCGAATAACAAAAAATATTACATAGGAATGACTTCCTTAGATTTCAAACCCCGATACTATGACCACAAAAGCACATTCAAAAATAAAAAACACCGTATAAAAACAACACTAGCGAATAAATACTTGGAACTCAAAGAAAGCGGACATTCGCCGGTAGTCGAATGGAAAATAATAAGACAAGCTACCACATGCAGACATTTAGCTTTAAAACTAACAATAACAATAGAAAACAAATAAATAAATTAAATAAACATGAATATACATAAACGATCACACGCATATGTGTATATATATATATATATATATATATGTATATATATGTGCATTATTGTGTACACATAGGTATATTTATATGTACTTAAAATAAAAAAAAGCAGAACGGCCACCTAAAACCACTAACCTAGCTCTAAAACAGATCCTTTGTTTGATAAAATGCATGCCCATTGGCTGGTAGGAAGGGGAGCGGTGGATACTAGAAAGCTGATTAGCCAACTAGTAATCCTCAACATGTATAAAAACAAGAAGCAACGACAGAATTCGCGCATAAGTCTGACGAATCCTATAGTTGGATGAAACGCAGAATATTCAGTGTAGCTTAATCGCCATATATATTTTATAAATTACTAAATATATATATATATATAAATATATATAAGTATATATATACATACATGTATATATAAATATATATGTATAAACATAAAAACATATATATATATGTATGTGTATATATAAATATATATTTATATATATAAATATATATATATTAATATATATTTATATACATATGAATATATATATGTATAAATATATACATTTTCTATAAATATATATTTATATAAATAGAAATATATATATATATAAATATATATACATATATAAATATATATACATATATAAATATATATTTATATATATAAATATATATTTATATACATAAATATATCTTTGTATATATATAAATATATATAAATATATACATATATAAATATAAATATATATATATAAATATATATATATATAAACATGTATATATATAAATATTTATATATAAATATATATATATATATTTAAAATATATATATATAAATATATATATA
>NC_136518.1:29342368-29344868 GCF_053919585.1 Euprymna scolopes
AGGCTTGTAAGTGTTTATCATACATTGGTATGCTTAATTTTTATTGTTTTTATTTATTTATTTATTTTTTTTTTATTGCTTTTTTATTTGGTTTGTCCAGGGAGATTTTGACCTCGCTCTATAGTCAGTCGCTATCTCTTTCTGCTTATGTGTTTTTCTTTTCCTTTAGGGTGGGGTAGGGTGTGAGTGTGTGTGTGTGTGTGTGTGTGTGTGTGCGTGTGAGCGTGTGTTTATGTGTGTGTGTGCGCGCGTATGTGTGCGTGTGTGTGTTTGCTTTTATTAGTTTGGGAATGTGTATATTGTTTTATAGCATTTTGGGGTTATTTGCTTTCTTAGGAAGGCGGCTGTGGTCAGAGGTCGTTACTAATTTGTATGTGTGGGGAGGGGGGACTGGCTCTTCTGAAGTAAGGGTAGGGGTGCTTTCATTCTATTTTGATATTTATTTTTTGGATTCTTGGATTTTAGTATTGTGATTTTTCGTTTTAATCTTATATTATGTTTGTTTAGAAAGAGGGGTGTATTTAAAATAGGGTATTTTTTAATGTTTCTATTTATTTGTCTCCCCATGTGGGTATGGCCAGACCCAGGATCGGTTCCTAGTGTGGGGAAGATTTTGTTCCCCAGAGGGGGGGCATTGGGGGGGTGTAGGTATGGGAGGGTGATGATAGAAGGGAAGATAGTCGTTTCAGTCATGAGGGGGTTCTCCTCCCCTGACTGAGGAGGGAGCGAGGTATTGGAACAGATATTATACTATGGTTCTAGGTGTCTCCTAGTGTTGTTAGTTTCGAGGTTAAGTAGGGTTGGTATTGTTCAGTGTGTTGTATTAGAGATAGAGGTATTATGTCTGTGTGATCCTGATCCGAAACAGATCGCCCCTCATAGACAATGTCCAGACGTGAAACCCACGTCACTAATCTAGCTACCGCTAGAATCGCAAAAAACACCGCCCGTTTCTCCCTGGCAAACGGTGGGTCTACATTGTCAACAACGTACGCTAAATCAAGTGGCACCGACCACTCGGGGTTGATGCGAGCCGTTACCTCTCCAACATACTCCCAGAGACGCCGCACCCTGCTACAAAGAAAGAACGCGTGTTCTCTCGTCTCCTCCTCCTCCTCTTCGTCATTGCAGCGTGGGCACGGGGGATAATAATATTCACTATCCCTACCATCCCTGGCTAGCCTGCCGAAGAGTAGCAGTGCGTCCCGGACTAGTCTCCATGTTATGGAAAATTCCGCATTATTAATGTAGCTACTGGCAGGCGCCCAACTCCACAGCGAGAGAACTTCCCCCCTCGACAGATGTAGCCGCTCCACCAGCGGATTTTTTGCGGTATCCACCACCAACTCCTCATATAGCCTCCTTCTAGGCCGTGCAAGGTCCCTGGACGCCGGCAATGCCCTAAGGGCGGCTCGGCATTCGGTCAGGGAATGCCGTTCCCCCACCGGTCTTCTGCGACCTTCAGCGGCAGGGGCGGATATGAGCCGCGGAAAAGCTCGTTTTACGACTGGTACCCAGAAATGGTCTAGTTTACATATAAAAGGAATTGCCAACTTGGTGACCTTTTTCTGAGTGGACAGAAATTGAAACTTTCGCAGGAGGCAAGGCTGTTAGGGGTAATCCTGGACAGTAAGCTAACCAGGAAAAGCCACATAGAAAAGATTTCCTCCAAGGCGACTGCAGCCCTTATGCAATGCAAACAAACAGTGGGGAAAACCTGGGCAGTTAACCCGCATTGCTATGGTATGTCCCATTTTGTCGTATGCATGTGCTTCCTGGATCCGCAGGACAGAGAAACTGTACTTGAGGAAGAAACTCCAGAAGGTACAAAGACTTGCTTGTTTAATGACTTCTTCAGCATATCCGAGCACACCTACTGGAGCATTGGAGATGCTGTTGAATATCCCTCCAATTAAAGAATTCCTGAAGGCAGAAGCGATACGGGGACCCTATAGAATAGATCTCATGGGTCTGTGGTGGTCAAGATCTGTTGGGACTACTGGAAAAACAAAGAGTCACGTGGATTTGTGTAATGAGGCTAGGAAGGAACTACCGCTCTTGCATGTGCCGGGTGACCTTATGACTAAAACCAGATCATTTGAAAAGCATTTCACATGTATGGTTTATGACAGAACAGGCGCAAGAGATTACGAAAAAGAGCTGGAAAGCAACGTAATCAAATGCTATACTGATGGATCAAAAATGAATAATAGGATTGGTGCGAGTGTTTATATAGAATACTCAAACCACCTCACCTGGCAAAAATCTTATTATCTTGGTTAACTAAGGACGGTCTTCCAGGCAGAAGTCTTCATCATACAGGTATCATCGGATACAACACCAAACACCAGTTATGAGCTGGCACCATTGGATGTGGTACCAAACACCACCCCCGCCTTCACCGAAGAGCAGGATCTCAGACCTAAGTCTGACAAGTCAGCTCTAACATTCGGTAAACATCACGACAAAAACCGAAGAAGGAGAGATAGTGCATGTTTAA
>NC_136518.1:29349868-29357368 GCF_053919585.1 Euprymna scolopes
ATATATATATACATATGTACATTTGTATATATATATATACAAATATATATATACATAAATATATATACATATATACATATATATATATATTAATATATATATATAAATATATACATATTAATATATATATACATAAATAGATATATATATACAAATATGTACATATATATACAAATATATATATATATAAGTATATATATAAATATATACATATAAATATACATATATACAAATATATATATATAAATATATGTATATATATATATATATAAATATATATATAAATATATATATATAAGTATACATATATATAAATATACATGTATAAATATATATATATATAAGTATACATATATATAAATATACATATATATACATATATATAAACATACATATATATAAATATATATATATATATATATAAATATACATATATATAAATATACATATACATACATATATATAAATATACATATATATAAATATACGTATGTATAAATATACCTATATATAAATATACATGTATATTAATATACATATATATAAATATACATATATGTTAATATACATATATATAAATACACATATATATAAATATACATATATATTAATATACATATATACAAATATATATATATATATATACAAATATAAATATATACAAATATATATATATAAGTATATATATATAAATAAATATATATATAAAAATATATATATATATAAATATATATACAAATAAATACACATATGTATATATAAATATACATATATATATATAAATATATATAAATATATATATAAAATATATATATAAATATATAAAAATATATGTATATAAATATACATAATTCTATATATGTATATATATATAAATATATATATATCTTTGTATATATATAAATATATATATGTATGTGTGTATGTATATAAATATATATATGTATATATATATATATGTATATATATATAAGTATTAAATGAAAATTACAATTGAATTTACCAAAATGATCCAAGATGGTAAAATTAAAGTAAATTATAAATATTAAAGAATTAATATTTATAAAATTATCTCAGCCAGTTATAAAAGCTCGATAAAACCAAATAGGAAATAGAGCTTATAATATGAGCAAACAGTTAATAAAATATGTTAAAAAAACACTTTGAAATAAGTTAAAAACATATTTAATCTGAAAAGGAAACACTAGATAAATGGATAGTCCTTAATCGGCGGAGTTTCGAAGAAATACTCTCCTTCTCATCAGAGGGTAGGAATTAGTAAAATGCGGGATCGGATTTTGCATGCAGAAGTATTTCATGAAACAACAAGTAAGTAAAAGATATTACTTGAAAAAAAATAAGTTAAGTAGAGGGATTATGGTAAAGAAAAGGGTGATTACACATGAATGGATAGTCTGGTGGAAGATAAAAAATCTAGTGACAGTAAAATCTAAATGTAAAACTTCAAGAAAGTTAAAAGAATTTCCATTTGTAAAAATGAAATCCAAGGAAATCCCGTAATTGGAGGAAGATTGTCCATAATAATCAAAAAGTAGAAATCCATGCAATAATTTACAAAAATGTGTACCAGAAAAACAATACTATTAACAACAAAAAAAAAAAAAAGATGTGTTTCAACTCTACTTCCAAGACATAACTATATATATATATATATATATATATATATATATATATATATATATATATATATATATATATATATATGTATATATATATATGTATATATATATTGTATATATATATGTATACATATATATATATTTGTATATTTATATGTCTATATGTATACACACACATATATATAAATATATATATATATAAAAAAAATATATCTATATAAATATATATATATATATATAAATATATATAAATATATATATATATATATATATATATATATAAATATATATATATAAATATATATATATAAATATATATACATACATAAATATAAGCATATATATGTACATTTGTATATATATATATACAAATATATATATACATAAATATATATAAATATGTACATTTGTATATATATATACAAATATATATATACATATATTTATATATATGTACATTTGTATATATATACACAAATATATATATACATATATTTATATATATGTACATTTGTATATATATACAAATATATATATACACAAATATATATATATATGTACATTTGTATATATATATATACAAATATATATATACATAAATATATATATATATATGTACATTTGTATATATATATACAAATATATATATACATAAATATATATATATATGTACATTTGTATATATATTTATACAAATATATATATACATATGTACATTTGTATATATATATATACAAATATATATATGCATATGTACATTTGTATATATATATATACAAATATATATATACATAAATATATATACATATATATATATTAATATATATATATAAATATATACATATGAATATATATATATACATAAATATATATATATACAAATATGTACATATATATACAAATATATATATATAAATATATATATAAATATATACATATAAATATACATATATGCAAATATATATATATATATAAATATATATATATATAAATATATATATAAATATATATATATAAGTATACATATATATAAATATACATGTATAAATATATATATATATAAGTATACATATATATAAATATACATATATATACATATATATAAACATACATATATATAAATATATATATATATATATATAAATATACATATATATAAATATACATATACATACATATATATAAATATACATATAAATATACGTATGTATAAATATACCTATATATAAATATACATATATATTAATATACATATATATAAATATACATATATATTAATATACATATATATAAATATACATATATGTTAATATACATATATATAAATACACATATATATAAATATACATATATATTAATATACATATATACAAATATATATATATATATATACAAATATAAATATATACAAATATATATATATAAATATATATATAAATAAATATATATATAAAAATATATATATATAAATATATATACAAATAAATACACATATGTATATATAGAGATACATATATATATAAATATATATATAAAATATATATATAAATATATAAAAATATAGGTATATAAATATACATAATTCTATATATGTATATATATATAAATATATATATATATCTTTGTATATATATAAATATATATATGTATGTGTGTATGTATATAAATATATATATGTATATATATATATATATATGTATATATATATAAGTATTAAATGAAAATTACAATTGAATTTACCAAAATGATCCAAGATGGTAAAATTAAAGTAAATTATAAATATTAAAGAATTAATATTTATAAAATTATCTCAGCCAGTTATAAAAGCTCGATAAAACCAAATAGGAAATAGAGCTTATAATATGAGCAAACAGTTAATAAAATATGTTAAAAAAACACTTTGAAATAAGTTAAAAACATATTTAATCTGAAAAGGAAACACTAGATAAATGGATAGTCCTTAATCGGCGGAGTTTCGAAGAAATACTCTCCTTCTCATCAGAGGGTAGGAATTAGTAAAATGCGGGATCGGATTTTGCTTTCAGAAGTATTTCATGAAACAACAAGTAAGTAAAAGATATTACTTGAAAAAAAATAAGTTAAGTAGAGGGATTATGGTAAAGAAAAGGGTGATTACACATGAATGGATAGTCTGGTGGAAGATAAAAAATCTAGTGACAGTAAAATCTAAATGTAAAACTTCAAGAAAGTTAAAAGAATTTCCATTTGTAAAAATGAAATCCAAGGAAATCCCGTAATTGGAGGAAGATTGTCCATAATAATCAAAAAGTAGAAATCCATGCAATAATTTACAAAAATGTGTACCAGAAAAACAATACTATTAACAAAAAAAAAAAAGATGTGTTTCAACTCTACTTCCAAGACATAACTATATATATATATATATATATATATATATATATATATATATATATATATATATATATATATATATATGTATATATATATTGTATATATATATATGTATACATATATATATATTTGTATATGTATATGTCTATATGTATACACACACATATATATAAATATATATATATATATAAAAAAAATATATCTATATAAATATATATATATATATAAATATATATAAATATATATATATATATAAATATATATAAATATATATATATATAAATATATATATATATACAAATATATATATATATAAATATATAGTAATTAATAAAATATATATGGCGATTAAGCTACGCTGAATATTCTGCGTTTGCCCCAACTATAGGATTCGTCAGGCTTATGCGCGAATTCTGTTGTTGCTTCTTGTTTTTATATATGTTGAGGATTTCTAGTCGGCCAATCAGCTTTCTGGTATCCACCGCGCCCCTTCCTACCAGCCAATGCGCATGCATTTTATCAAACAAAGGTAGGAATATGAATATACATAAACGATCACATACATATATGTATATATATATATATATACACATATATATATATATATATATATATATATATATATATATATATATGTATATGTATGTGCATTGTTGTGTGCACATAAGTATATTTATATGTATAAAAAAAAAAAAAAGGAGAACGACCACCTAAATCCACTAACCTAGTTCTAAAACAGATCCTTTGTTTGATAAAATGCATGCCCATTGGCTGGTAGGAAGGGGCGCGGTGGATACTAGAAAGCTGATTGGCCGACTAGAAATCCTCAACATATATAAAAACAAGAAGCAACGACACAATTCGCGCATAAGCCTGACGAATCCTATAGTTGGAGTAAATGCAGAATATTCAGTGTAGCTTAATCGCCATATATATTTTATAAATTACTTACTAGCTCTACCTACGTATTGAGCACTTTTGAAGTAAATACTTAAAGTTTACGCATAAATCTATACTTTCATATATTAAATTTATGCGAATAAATCAAGTAGTTATACTTAGCTCCTAAAAGAGTCGAGCACTTTCAAAAGAATTCATTTCACCACATTAAAAATAGATATGGAAAGAGTTAATTTCGAAACATCGCTAAAAAACATCCCCACACCCAGCAAGCATAGCTATATTATTAAATTAATCCAAAAAACAGATGAACTAATACGCCGAATGCGATGGCGAGCAAATTTCTTCCTTAAAAATGAAAACGTAAACAAAAAAGAATCCTATGGTTTTAAAACCCTTAAAAAGGCGAAAACAGTAAACCTCTTGATAAACTTTGAAAATGACCTTTTAACGTAATTAAAAACCTAGAATTCAACAACCAACCTAACAATTTCCAACGGAAACTACACAAAATCGTTAGAAACATAAACAACTCTAATAAAATCTTTGTAAAATCAGATAAAACAAGAAACTTTTATAAAATAGATAATCAAGAATATAACAAACTAATCACAGAAAACATTACAAAAAACTACAAAAAACTAGACACAAACAAATGCGATTACATAGATATAATAAATACTGAAAGTAAACAAATTACCGATAAACTAAAAATTAGCGATAAAGTTGGCAAATTGAAACCTAGAGAGTCATACATTCTGCTTAAAGACCACAAATGGGACTTTAATAATAATCCCAGCACCCGCCTGACAAACCCAACTAAACCAGAAATAGGTAGAATTAGCAAAACTATACTTTCTAGAGTAAACAAACAAATCAAACAGGACCTAGAACTAAACCAGTGGGCAAATACTACCGAAGCAATCACCTGGTTTAAAAATATAGAAAACAAAGATAAATGTACGTTCATACAGTTTGACATCATAGACTTTTATCCCTCGATATCCGAAGAACTTTTTAACATTGCCCTAGAATTTGCCGAGGTATACACTGATATATCCTCAGAAGAAATCAACATAATTAAAAAATGTAGAAAATCAGTTCTAATAAATAACAATAACCAATGGATAAAAAATAAAATGAAAAATTCATTCGATTTGGCGATGGGTGCCAGAGACTCTGCAGAGGCATCAGATCTTGTGGGATTATTCATTCTATATACCCTCACAAACATATTCGATACTACGGATATCGGCCTACATAGAGATGACGGACTAGCTATAATAAAAAACTCCAACAAAGTCAAGGGAGAAAACTTTAAGAAAATCATACACAAAGAAATGAAAAAATTAGGCCTAAAAGCAGACATATCAGCTAACACAAAAATAACAAACTTTCTGGACGTCACGTTAAACTTAGATAAAAACACATATGAACCATACATAAAAGATAACGCTACTCCAATTTACGTAAACCCTAAGTCCAACCACCCACCATCAATTATAAAACATATTCCTAACTCGATCGTAAGTAGACTCAGTAATAACTCAAGCGACGAAAATGCATTTAACAGGTCATCCAATATTTACGAAACAGCCCTAAAAAATAGTGGATACAAAAATATCGATATCAAATATAAGCAACAAAACACCAACAACTATAATAAAATTAAAAACAGAAGAAAAAGAACTATAATTTGGTATACGGCCCCATACAATCAAATGTTAAAAACAAAACTTGGCAAGAAATTTCTAGATCTTATTGAAAAACACTTTCTAACAACCAACCCCTTACACAAAATCTTCAATAAAAATACCTTGAAGTTATCTTACAGTCGTTGCGAAAATTTAGAGATGATAATTAAGGCACATAATAACAAAATACTAAATGAAAACAATGTAAACAACAACAAAATAAACAATAAAAAAAGTAGACACCAGGACAGAAATAAAACCAACACTAGCAGAAATAATAATAATAATAATAATAATAATAATAATAATAATAATAATAATAATAACAAACCAACCCTGGACAAGAATGACCATACCATAAATAAAAATACTAATAAAAGATAAATGCAATTATAGACACCGCAAACTTTGCCCAGTCCAAAAAAATGTCTAACAACAAGCGTAGTCTATCAAGCAACAATATTTTCGAAAGAAAACCCGAATAACAAGAAATATTACATAGGCATGACTTCCTTAGATTTCAAAACCCGATACTATGACCACAAAAGCACATTCAAAAATAAAAAAACATCGTATAAAAACAACACTAGCGAATAAATACTAGGAACTCAAAGAAAGCGGACATTCGCCGGTAGTCGAATGGAAAATAATGAGACAAGCTACCACATGCAGACATTTAGACGACCCATGTAAATTATGCCTCCATGAAAAATTTTCTATCCTGTACTTTAAAGAACCTCACAATCTATTAAACTGTAGGCGGGAAATAGGAAACAACTGTGTTCACAAAATAAAACTTACTCTAGGATAGCGATACAAAATAGCTTTAAAACTAACAATAACAATAGGAAAAAAAAACAAATAAATAAATTAAATAAACATGAATATACGTA
>NC_136518.1:29372368-29374868 GCF_053919585.1 Euprymna scolopes
AACGTTTCGCCCGATTTATGCGGGCTTCTTCAAGAGGGATGGTCATTGACGAGAGAGTCGAAGGATTGGGGCTATATATAATGATGAGGGAGAGCAACGTGTTTTCCTTATGTAAATTAGATATCATATATACATATATATACATTTTATGAGAGAAAAAATAAATTAGAGTAAACTAGTGTAGTGGATTACGTCTAAAAGTTAAAATATCGTAGAGATTAAAAAAAAAATTGTGTTTGGAAATATAGCGGTGATAGATTAAATAAATAAAACGACACGAGATTACGAAAGAATTTTTTTTTATTATTAAACTAGAAATAATTGAATTGGGATAAAATAGCGTAGTAACTTAAAAGATGGTGTCTAAAAATAAGAATAGGAGGTGATAAAATAGAGTCTAAAATAGATAATGATACAATAAAATACAGTAAATAAGCAAAATAAAAATAATAAGATTTAGTGAAATTACGATTTTTATTTATTTATTTATTTATTTATTTTATATCGCGTTTAACCGGTGTCTAAGTTGTTCTCTTTAATAATTATTTTCGACAGAAAGGGAGCAACGTGGAAAAAAACTTTTCTTTGCTTAATTATATTGCTGGAATGGGAGATTATAGCTGACTCAATTAAACGTCGTAAGGATCTGTTATGTATGTGTTTAAGTTGCTTTGTTAACATCAATATGGTGGTCGTTTTCCATGATGTGACAAAATATGGCCTTGAGTGTATTGTTGATTTTTACATCTCCTTTGTGTTCATGTATTCTTTTATTTAAATTAGGTTGAGTGTCTCCTACGTATATCCTTCCAGAATCAAGGCAGGGTATGGAATATATTCCGGTTTGGTGATAATGTTGGTATTAGTAATAATTTTACGAGTTAGATCCCTAATTGTTAAAGAGTTTAGTTTTGTTATTTGAATGCCTGTCTTATTTATGTTCTTATCGATTGTGTCGTTGTTTATATTAGTTGGTAATGTTAATTGTTGTGTGTCTGGCTATTTAGTGAATGGTGTCGGTTTCGGTTATGGTAAATTTTTAGTGCTTTTCTTTTTGTATTTGCCAAAAAATGTTGAGGGTATTGCAAGTTCATGAATGTACGTTCGATATACTCCAATTCTTCCAAGATGTATTCTTCACTGAATATTCTCAGGGCCCTAAGAAAAAATCCTATTAGAATACCTCATTTTACTTTATAATCGTGATGAGAGTAAAAGTGTATGTAATCATTTTATTCGTGTCTTTACACAAAATATACATATATATATATATATATATATATATATATATATATATACATGTACATATATGTATATACATATACACATATATACATATACATATATAAACATATACATATACACATATATACATATACATATATAAACATATACATATATATACATATACATATATACACATATATACGTATATATGCACATACATATATATACATACATATATACATACACATACATATATATACATATATATATACATACACATAAATACATATATATACATACACATATATACATATATATACATACATATACATACACATATTCATATATACATATATATATACATATATATGCATATATCTACATATATACATATACATATAAACATACATATACATACATATATACATATACATATATACATACATATACAAATATATACATACATATATACATATATATAAGTATATATACATATATACATATATATAACTATATATACATATACACATATATACATATATATACATGATGAAAAAAATGGAAAAAGTATTCCGACAAAATAGAGAAAATAAAAAAGGAACAAACACTATTATGTGTTCACGAAATAAAGACGAAACATTGGTGAACACATAATACGTTTTTTTCCTTTTTTTATTTTCTCTATATATATATACATATATATACATATCTACATATATATACCTATATATATGCATAGATATATACATACATATACATATATACATATTTATATACATATACATATACACATACATATATATATATATATATATACATATATACATATATGCATACATATATATACATATACACATACACATATATATACATAAACATATATACATATATATACATATATACGTATACATATATATACATACACATATATACATATATATACATATATACGTATACATATATATATAAATATATACATATACATATATAAATATATATACATATACATATATATACATGTATATATATACATATATACATATATATACATATATACGTACATATATATACGTATATATATACATATATATACATATATACATACATATATATACATACATATATATACATATATATACACATATATATACACACATATATACACACAGATATACACATATATATACATATATATCCACACAAATATACACATATATATACACATATATATATATACATGTACATATATATACATATATGTATACATATATAT
>NC_136518.1:29394849-29397349 GCF_053919585.1 Euprymna scolopes
ATATATATGTATACATATATATATATATATATATATATATATACAAATATATGCTTATATACATATATATATGCATTTTTATATATACATATATATGCATATATATGTATGCATATATATACATATATACAGTGATGATCATATTTATTGGCACGGTAAAATAAAAGTTAAAAGTTAATTGCGATTATTGGCACGATTTATTTAATAATCAATTGTATAGCCTTTGGCCTTGATTACCTTCCTCAGTCGCTTTTCATAGTTTACAACCAAGTTGTTGCACTCTTCAGTAGTAATTTTAGCCCACTCTTCCTGACAATAATCCTCCAATTTAATAAGATTCTTAGGCTTCCTTTGCATTACCCTCAATTTTAATGTTCTCCATAAATTTTCAATTGGATTAAGGTCTGGGCTTTGTGATGGCCACTCCAAAACATTAATATGATTGTCCTCAAGCCATTTCTTAGTCAGTTTAGCCGAATGCTTTGGGTCATTATCTTGCATGAACCACCAACGACGACCAAGTGAGAGCTCTTTAGCAGAGTCTTTCAGGTTTTCATCCAATATTTTAACATAATCTTCCTTTTTTATGCTACCTGTGACCTTAACAAGTCGCCCTGGTCCAGAGGCAGCAAAGGATCCCCAAAACATCAAACTGCCTCCACCGTGCTTCACTGTGGGTATGGTGTTCTTATGCAGGAAAGCTTCACCAGATTTTCTGTAAATATAAGACACTTTATTATGGCCAAATAACTCTATTTTCGTTTCGTCAGTCCATAGAACACGTTTCCAGAATGCAACATCTTTATCAATATGACGTTTTGCAAAGGCTAGCCTTGCTTTCAGGTGCATAGGCTTCAATAAGGGAGTCTTTCTCGGACGACATGCTTTTAAACCAGCTCTCTTCAAAACTCTACCAACTGTATGTCGAGATACATTCACTCCAGAGGTGCTCTGTTCATCAACAATCTCCCCAACAGAGATCCTTGGGTTTTGTTTTACTTGTCGAACATTTTTCCGTTCATCTCTTGGGGAAAGAATCCTTTTTCTCCCTCTGCCCTCTAAACTCATAACGTGGCCTTGTGATTTGAACTTGTTTATTATGGCTCTAACAGTGGATTTGGGAAGGTTTAGCTTCTTTGAAATCTTATCATAGCCCTCCCCATTGGTATGGCATGCTACAACAAGCTTCCTGACGTCTTCGCTGTGTTCCTTAGTTTTAACCATGGCGATTGAAAATTATAATTTAGTCACTTATAATAGTTTAAATAAATCGCTATCTAAAAATTATCTGAAAAAAATTATTCACTGAATTAGCGTTAAACAAGCATAATATGGCTATAAAAAAGTTCAGAAAGCACGTAAACCGGAAATTGATTGATATTATACTGACACTAAAAGAAAAACAAAGCCGTGCCAATAATTTTGAACAAGGGTTTTTTGCAATTATGTTTGTTGTTCCTTTGTTATTTATTTTTTCTAAAATCCGATTGCTCCTTCGGAAAGGCCAGTTAAAAATACATAATATACTTTGTTATTTTCTTTAATTTAATCCCTTTTTTAGAATTTATTAGACAAAATTTAACTTTTATTTTACCGTGCCAATAAATATGATCATCACTGTATGCATATATATACATATATCTGCATATATATACATATACATAAATATATATACATATTTATGCATATATATACATATTTATGCATATATATACATATATATATATACATATTTATACATATATATACATATATATATAAATATATATATACATATTTATACATATATATATACATATATATAAATATATATATACATATATATATTTAAATAAGGGAGTAGTCACCAACAATGTGTATTTTTTGACAAATTGTTATTATTCCATGTCTCTGTTTTTCATTGAGAATTATGTTTGGATCATTGTAATTATATTTTAAAGTCATTGAAATCGTTTTTACGCGCGTTTCAGACGTTCTGTGAAGCGTCCTCGCGTTTCAGACGTTCTGTGAAGTGTCTTAGACTTAATGAACTACAAATAAAACTGCGGAAAAGAGGATATCCACTACCACTAATACAGAAAGGTATTGAACTTGGTGATATAATTATAATAGACCAAATTAGAACCCCAAAAGAACACAACAAAGAACAAATTTTAGCATACGTCTCTACACACAACACAAACAATCCAGAACTATTCACACAGATAACAAAAAAACCTGATCCTCCTCAATCAGAACGACAAACTAACCAACATACTTAAAACAACAAAAATAATTAAAAGCAAACGCCAACCCAAAAACTTAAAACACGTCCTAACTTCCTCAAACTCGTCCCACATACTACAAAATTGGTTACAAAATGCAACAAACCGCGATGTGGAGTATGTGACATAATAAAAGAAGGTAACACATACACATTCAAAAACCCAGCACAAACATTCAAAATAAAAAAAGGATCTAAATTGCACCTCCAGAAATGTAGTATATGCACTAAGATGCA